>NC_068999.1:37178181-37187000 GCF_001194135.2 Octopus bimaculoides | reverse complement strand
CGCATAAATTTTTATACGCATTTATATTCACATGTATCTTTATCTACATTCATATTTTTATACATATTTATATTTATATTTCGTATATTCTAAATTATAAATTTATTATATTACCATGTCATATTGGATATATATCTTTCGAAATATTAAATATTGATTTCCTGAGAATATTATTGATAAGTTTATGAATTTATTAATAATATAAACACACACACACACACACACATATATATATATATATATATATATATATATATATATACACACACACATGTATTTATCTTGTTTGGAATATTTCTTGGTCTCGGTGGTTGATTGGGAGACAAGTGTTATTCAACAAAAGCATTAGTGACCCTTGTCCATTCTGATAACGGGGTGGAATGTCTGTTTCTATTCCACTGGGTAGCATCATACTCTCTACAATTCCCAGCTCTACCCTAACCACCACATCACCTAGCGGGAGCTGGTTCATTTATCGCACATCTTGAACATCATCATCTAACTCTATCATTTTGTCTGCATCACTATGGATACCTCTTCCTCCTCCTCCCCCGTCGTTCAGGAATCTTTAAGATTACTGTAATTATTATCCCTGTTTACACTCCTAATAAGAATCTAATATTCAGGCAATTATCTCATCAGCTAATAGCTTTTCCTGGGTCATTTTTGATAACTTGGAAGTAAATGTAAATAAAAGAAATTATGCAAACACATAGATGTACTTCCTGTGATCATAAAAACCAGGGATGATATGAGAGGCGGCTTCCGATTGAACAAGAAACCTGATTTGTTTATTAACTAGGGCAGCTGCTGACAAATCAAGCATTTGAATTTTAGGTATTATAATGCTGTGGCTGATAGTTCAGCTGCCTTCTTCAAAGGGTTAAAGACTATAAAAATGGATGTGCTATATAAATAATGTCGCCCAGCATTAATCTATGCATATACAAATGTGATGATGATGATGATGATGATGATGATGATACAAATTCTAATTTATTCAATAATATAGTTTGGGGATTTAGTTGTGAAACTTGAGCTTTTCTGAGTTATGTGAGACATCATCATCATCGTTTAACGTCCGCTTTCCACGCTAGCATGGGTTGGACGATTTGACTGAGGACTGGCAAGCCAGATGGCTACACCAGGCTCCAATCTGATCAAGCAAAGTTTCTACAGCTGGATGCCCTTCCTAATACCAACCACTCCGAGAGTGTAGAGGGTGCTTTTACGTGCCAATGGCACAAGGGCCAGTCAGGCAGTACTGGCAAAGGCCATGCTCAAATGGTGTTTTTTACATGCCGAAAAATCAAATGCACATTTTTTTAATACCTACACATGTGAAAATATGTATTCAGATCAGATAATTCATCAACATATAAAGTACACATCTCTTCAAATTGTTTTTAAAATGAGTAACTAGGAAGTGTTTGTTCAGATATAAATAATTAACTCTTGCTTACATTCATTCACACCAGTATCAAATATAGGTCACTGTAACCACTCCACCATTTGATGAAGACATGAAGACATGGGCAGGCATACTCAAAACAAATATAGTAGGGCCTGACATATTTAATATAGTGAGTTAAAAAAATCTTTGATCAGCTATTATCAAAATAATAGACAAAGACATCCTAACAACAATAAACAAATAAACAAAATTCCAAAAAGATAAGTTGGATACCAAAATGTAGAGTAAATCTAGTTTTTTAAAGTCAATAAATGAAAATAAAACACATGTTTCTGTTTTTCTAGACACAATCATTGAAATATACTGATTCCAAAATCAAAAGTTTACACAGATAAATAGCATTTTTACACAAATTAAATAAATTGCTGCATCTTACCATTGCTTTTATCCATTTATTAGCCTGTCCCTGTGGGTCAATAAAAAGTGGCCAACGTCGAGCATAATGTACAATAACTCCATTTTCAACTGACAAATTGTCTTTAGGTAAGCCATTGATTTGCCATTTACGAATCAAAACTGGATCACTTAAAGTAGAAATAAGACTTGGATCATCTGTTTGAGGTACATTCAATTCATGCATCTTTTGAATCCAATATGAATACATAGCAGCTCTATATTCACCCTAAAAATATTTAAAAAACATAAGGAGAAATATATTTCATTGAGAAAACATAAATTTAGACTCTGCACTAGAAACTGTTTATTACAAATAACTTCAAGCTTTATGATTCAGTTGAATCTCTGGGAAAGGTTGATAGCTTTGCTTGCTTCAGTAACTGACAATAGATTCTAATTGATTTATTTTGCTTTAATTACAAAACCCATCCTGGTCATGCTATCATGGAAAAATGTAATACAATAAAATCTAACTAATAATTACACTTTGTACTAAGATTCCACAATCATACATTAGCTACTTATGAAGCCAAATGTAATAAACTTTAATAAGGCAAACTTTATATCCAACTTAATATGGACGTAGTGTTAGAACAGAATACTGCATTACTAACCTTGAAAAGAACCTTCATATGAACTGATGGTGTGTTAAATTACTCATATTTATATTATTGACAGATGAGAACCATCTGCTACAGTCAGATCACATGATTTCACTGTGTCTGGGCACCACAGAGACAAATGAATCTCAACTGCTATCACTACCAGGCACCTATCACTGAAGAGCCCTGGCAGGGTGAAATCACAGGATCTGGCAGCCATAGCAGAGGATTCTCAGTGTAAATATGAGTGCTTTTATGCACCATGAGTTCATATGAGGGGTCCCCCTCTAGATAAATAACACAGTATTCTATATTCAAACACAACATCCAAGTTGAGTTGGAAATAAAGATAGCTTTTGGTATTACTACGTCTTCTGTTACAATTAATTAAATTTTATCTTTTATAGTTTCAGCTTAGAGCTGTGGCCATGCTGATGCACCGCCGTAAATGTTAATTTTAACAAAACTATTAACATAAAAATTTGTCTGTTTGGCTTTTTTCAAAGGTATCCCATACATTTGAGTCATAAATTTCCATGTCGATATAAAGATGAACAAAGGTTCAAACAACAACAACAGTAAAATGGAGGGAATGTGTAAATCTCTTCTAATCCTTTTGTAGCCATAAATGACACTCTTTGATTAAAGCGTAATATCTATATTTAAAGAATAAAGATCTTACTGTAAATGTTCCAAGGTAAGCAATATATGCTGCTGATACCAAAACATCACCAACCATATTGTCTTGGATTTTCTCATATCTCAATGCTGCAGCCTTCCATCGATTCTTTTCATCTGCAAGTCCTCCAATTAACTGATTTCAGAAAGGAAATTGGAAATTACATTTTTCAGAAAATCATTTCCTTAGACAAAAGATATTATTTATTCTTCATTCAGGAATACCACCACCACCACCGCCACCGCCACCACCATCATCCATTTTACTGCTTTCAAATGCCACCATTACAGTGCAGCGTATTTCTCAATATTCCAACCCTATCTTATCTCAGATATTTGTTGAAATTTCATTTTAATTCTCTTTAGTTTCTTCACATCAAGCGTTCTTAGGTCTTCTTGTATATTATGTACCTTCTACCCCTATCCCGTAGTAATTCTTTACCAATACATCCCCTTCATTTACACTCCTTGATTATTCTTCGCTGTATGCATTATATTTGATTAACTGTATTTTGTTTTTACTACACTCTCTGAGTGCCTACACTCTCTGAGTGGTTGGCATTAGGAAGGGCATCCAGCTGTAGAAACTCTGCCAAATCAGATTGGAGGCTGGTGTTGCCATCCAGTTTCACCAGTCCTCAGTCAAATCGTCCAACCCATGCTAGTATGGAAAGCGGACGTTAAACGATGATGATGATGATGACAATGTTCCCTGCATTAAATATGTCCAACTCAGCTTGTTGGACATATTTAATGGTGTTAAAGACTAATTTCGTCTCAAAATGTTTCTGTTTTCACCCCTTCAGTCAGTACATATTACTTGTACACTTACCTATTATCTTATTATTATTATTATAATTTTAGCAAAAACACATGATTCTGTTTCACTGATGACATCACAACATTGAAACATTTCTGGAATTAACTTCCATACTGACTGTCGTTAGCTTTTCAATGTTTCTTACATTGAATAAGTCAACTGCCAAACTCTCTTTCTCTTCCTTTTCTCTCTCATATATACCAACTAATTTTTCTATGGCAAGTTTATCAACTTCTCTATGTAGCTGCTTCATTTCTAGAAATAGCAGCTAAATTTCCTTAAATCAACCTAACCAGTCTAAAAAGGAATGGGAACACTGGACAATGTAGTTCAAGATTAAATTAAAGAGGATGTTAATGAATGAAGCAGCTTTGTTTGCAGTTCTCCTGGAACAGGGCTAAATATCTACAATCGCATCAAAACATTTTCTGCTTATAAAATGTCGTAAGTATTTCAATCGATTGAACAAATTAGAGTTCATACTCTACCTTATCTGCTCGAACAAGGCGTGCTTGACATTGCTCACACTTTTCTTCAAGTTCTTTCTTCTTACGCATGGTGTCATCATATTTTGCCTGCAGAGATTCTATGCCATCTTGTACTGCTTGCAGACGTTGTTTGGCAGCATCCAATATTTTTTGAGTTTCATATAAATCCGCCTGAGCAATTTTTAATGCTTCTCTTTTAGGAGCAACTGCTTTAGCAACAAAATAATATTTGTACATGGCACGAACCCACTGACATATTGATGTGCATGCTTTAGAGACCTAAATAATTGAAGAAATTTAAAAGGAAAATATTTCAAATTTATTTAAGTCATTAAAGTTGAACCTCAACAAAAAATTTCCAATGCATACACATATACATACATGCATGCATATATAATTTATTGTTCTATTAAGATAGAAGTAATGAAAATAAAAAACCGTTAGATTCACTTCAACATTTAAATTTAATTTGCCAAAATATTTTCGTCGCTTTGAGACTGCGACCTGTTCACTAACAAAATTCCAAAGCAGACGTTAAATAACAACGACAATGATGATGATGATGATCCATTTAATAGTAGTTTTATCCTACATAAACCCCTTTAAGCTGGGCATCACCTATTTTTGACTATCCTTACTGACCACACCTAACCTATTTAATCAATAGATATAAATACCTTGCTCCTCCACTTTAACAAAACTTTTAATGCCTGACCTCTCACTCCCAAACGGACAATCTTTATCTTCATTATTTTTATTCCTTATTTTTTAATTTTTGATTTTGATTTTCCTCATTTATTCTTTCCCCTCACACCAATCCCATTCCTGTCTTTTCTCTCTCCTTTTCTTTCTTTCTCTTCTCTGTCTATCTTGATGTTTGTTTTTCCCACCATATACCCACGAAGACCATTTGCACACGAGCTAACCACTTCACCATAAATGTATCATTCAAAATAATGCCAAAATTCTACCTGGGTTTACCTGAGATTAAGCATAAGGACCTATAGCTTCATGGAAGTACAGACTAACCTTCATACTCTCTGGGAAAAGATGAACTGTGAACTTTTATTCTCCTGTCTGTATTCTTATATCTATTTTTACTCTTTATTCTTCTGTTTTATTCCTCACTAACAGAGATACCCAGCATTGCTTGAGATTTAAATGGCATAGTTTGTATACATGGTACAGCGAAGTTGAAACATGTGATATGGGGAAGTGCAGCATTGACAACAAAACATTTGTGGAATAAAAATGTCACTAAGTGACGTGTCATATGTGTGTTTGGAAGATTTCAGACCCTAATCTTGTCATGGAAAAGTAGGTGGTGGGTTATGTGATTTTTGAATGCACCAAAAAGCTCTCAGTGTATATACTCTCCTTTGCAGTTGTCAGCGCTGCAGCTACCATACTGGACAATCAGCAGACATAAGAACTACATCTATGTGATAAATTAAGCCTGTGGGCATGCTCAACAGCACAACATGAAAGAGACAATGTGATAAAGGGTGGTGGGGATTGGCAAAGAAGCAATATTTCGGTTTGGAATAACTAGTTGTGGCTCAACCATGCATTCCTTCATGTAAACAGCATGTGACCCTTGTGAGGACAACTCAGCTCCCAAACAAAAACAATTTTGCATACAGCATCCGAGCATGCAAGGTCACATTAAGGACACCGTCTCTAACTAACATGGTTGGGTGTTAGACACCATAAATTAGTAGGTTAATGTACATGCGATATTTCAGTTTGTAATCAATAGCTGAAAAATATTTGTATGGGATTTGTATGGGCTTTGTCTATGCTTAGAAGGAAGAATTTGATACGGAAGCTAAAAGAAAATAGTTGAATAGTTTCTCAGGATTTAATATATTTTAGGATATTTTTCATAATAAACATAGTCTATTCCAAACGGTTTTTACTCCAACAAATTGCTATCTATGGCACTACAAGAACGAGCTGTTATTGCTACCACTTAAACAATACAGTTTCAAGTCTACGTTGGTTCATCCATTTAATACAAACTACTATCATTTCAGTAACTGTTTTTTCCAGTTTGAACAGAAGCAATGTGTGGACCATGCTGGAAAACATACATACCCCAGGAAAGGGAGTTTTCTTCCCCCAGGGGCCCCATTACACATTACGTGAAAACTTTTAAGAGTCTAAAATCATCTCTGGAACATAAGCAATGTATGTTCCCATTTTGAAGAAAATCAGTTGCGAACCTCAGAAATTCTGCGGGTTTACACACACATCCTTTGTTTTATATATATGTAAACTGAGAATTTCCCTGTCTAGAACTTTATTACATACTCACTTTGTCTCTGATGATGGAATACCCAGTGTACAGACATGTTAGCCTATCCTTGGGAGATCCTAGAAACAGCTGTAAGACTTCAAATTAACCTTATCCTAATTAAATTATTATAAATGACTTGACAACTTATCCTGCCTTGGTTTTTTATGCCCTTTTCCTCTATAATATATATATATATGTGTGTGTGTGTGTGTGTGTGTGTGTGTGTGCAGGCGCAATGGCCCAGTGGTTAGGGCAGCGGACTAGCGGTCATAGGATCACGGTTTCGATTCGCAGACCAGGCGTTGTGAGTGTTTATTGAGCGAAAACACCTAAAGCTCCACGAGGCTCCCGCAAGGGATGGTGGCGAACCCTGCTGTACTCTTTGACCACAACTTTCTCTCACTCTTACATCCTGTTTCTGTTGTGCCTGTAATTCAAAGGGTCAGCCTTGTCACACTGTGTCACGCTGAATATCCCCGAGAGCTACATTAAGGGTACACGTGTCTGTGGAGTGCTCAGCCACTTGCATGTTAATTTCACGAGCAGGCTGTTCCGTTGATAGGATCAACTGGAACCCTCAACGTCATAAGCGACGGAGTGCCAACAACATATATATATATATATATATATATATATAAGGCAGACGTTAAATGATGATGATAATGATCACACACACACACACACACATGTATGTACTTAGTATATTCATAGGCAATGGACATGTTTTCGTCACCTTTTCAATTCTCATTATAGATTTGTAGTGCTTCTGTCTTTACATAATGTATAACAATAATGAAAAACAAAAATGATGTTTGTAAAATGAAGTAACATTTGACATGGTTACCTTAGAAATAGCATGCGGGGTAAAGGCTTCATCTTCCATATACGGAGAGATCTTTTTGATTGTTTCTTCTGGAATATTCTCTTTGTCATATTTCAGCAAACTTTCTAAGAATTTTCCAGGATCTTGAAGTAATGCTTTACCTGGCTCCCAGTAATCATCCACCTTGCTACCCGGCTACAAAAGAATAAAACGAAAGCCTTATGAAAGGAACTAGCAACAAATACGTATTTTACAGGTTTCCTGAAAAGGAAAAAAAACATGGACAAAAAAAAAATCTTTCTTTCTATTATGTCAAATGAAAAAAGTAATAAAAAAAGAGTGATTGTAGTAATTAATTATAGTCCTTTACTCCACTAAAGTTTCTATTATTTTTATCACTTTTGGTTAAATAAAAAAAACTAAAAGATACATAAAATTGTCAGTTCAATTAACTTCACCCTTTCTGCTGAAACTTCTTGTTTTGTACTAAAAATGACTTTCAAATATGGAAACAGTCCATGTACATTTATTCAAATTATATCATCATCGTAATCATCACCATTATTATCATCTGCTCCAGTGTCTTAATTTTGGCATAATTTCTACAACTGAATGCCCTTCCTTATGCCAACTACTTTATGGAATGTAGAGGTGCTTTATCCATGGCACTAGCATTAGTGAGGTCATCTTGTAACTCAGTTTATGCAAGGTGCTGAGGAATTAAAGCATGATAGAGAGACAAGAACGGGTTTGTAGAGAAGATTCATGGATATGCAACATTATATATAGGTGGGTGGATGAAGTGGAACCAGAAAAAGAAATAAAGATATTTGTGATGAGGTATCAGAGCCTACCTTCAAGGTACAAAGTGAATAGAAGTTAGGGACAGAAGATTTAAAACAAACGGTGTATATGGGAGGGGGCAGTAAATGTTGTAGGGAGAAAGTGAGAAATGATCAGAAATAAATAAAGGGCATGGGGAATGGGGAGAGGATAAGTGGTCAGTAGTAAATAGAAATGGGGACAGTATTGAGAATGAAAAATGAAGGTCAATAGAAGCGGCTTAGGGGAAAGGATGACTAGCAGTACAGAAAGGGTAATGAGCAGCAGATATATAAGAGATGAAGGGGTGGATGATAAGGTGATGAGAATGGGGGTGGATGGGTAAAGGTTGCAAGTGTGGGAAAGAGGAGACAGGGACAGTGGTGGACGTGGTCAGATGTATATCGGGGGGGGGGG
>NC_068999.1:37163576-37177836 GCF_001194135.2 Octopus bimaculoides | reverse complement strand
TTTTTTTTTTTTTTTTTTTTTTGCATGCAGTTCACTGAGGCAGAAAAGGTTGCAGCAGAGACAGTAAAACGTTCAAAGCTAAATAATGGGGAGGAGTTTGGAGTTAAGATGGGTTCAAATTTTAGATCAGCTAATAAAGTATTCTGGTAGACATAGCATCAATTTCATAACAAGAAACCCTTTTCTAAACCTACCATTAAGAACTCAGTTGGAGTTCTCTCTACAGAGAAGAACATCCCTGAGCGAAAGAAAGAATATTTTTTCTGATCTCACAAAGACTGAAGTCATAGAGGCAACTTGAGAGCTCAGATCTGGCAAGGTTGCTGGAGAAGACGAAATATAGCCTGAGATGCTTGAAGTGTTAAATAGAGAATTTAGCATGTGGCTGAATTATGTATGCCAGGTGGTTTTGACCATTGGAAAGACTCCAAAGTAATGGTAATCCAGAGTGATAATCCTAATTTTAAAAAAAAGGGAGACAAGAAAAATTGCTCTAATTAAAAGGGAATCATTTGGTTGAAACACCCCAGTAAAATCTGGAAAAGAAGAGTAGAGATTAGTCAAATCCAGGCTCAAGAAATCATAGGCATTTTGCCAAGAGGTTTATGCATTCTTTGTTGACCTCAAAAAGGCATATGACTGTGTGTGCATGACATACTGTGGAGTGTTTTGCAGAAGTTTTTAAGATTAAGAGGCAACTTCTGGTTGCTATGCCCAGATATTTATGCTCAGGTAAATGTTTTTAAGTTAAAAACTTGGCTGTTAGACTTTGACAGGAGTATGTATTGTCATTGGTATTGCAACTGGAGCCTATCGGGGCAGTCAGCTAATATTTGCAGATAATGTAGTACTACTTGGTGCATCAGAAGGTGATCTCCAGCATTCACTGAATGGATTTACTGTCTGCAAGGAAAGGATGAGGAAAAAGTGTTGTGAAGACTTCAATATTGGTCCTTTTAAGAAAGTCTTCCAAAGGCATTTTGCATGCAAGTAGAGCATCACTGAGACAAGTGGAGAAATTTTTAATGTCTTGGGACCATATTCACAAGTAATGGGAAGCAAGAAACTCTGAATTTCCTGCTAATTTCCTGCAGATGATCTTACAGTAATGCACCTGCTCCAGTATCCAATTCTCAGAAGGTAAAAAAAAAAAAAACTTGCTATTTTCAATTTGGTTTCCATGTCTTTCCAATTATGGTCATGATTGCTGAGTAATGACCAAAAAAACAAAACAAATACTAGCAACTGAAATTGGGTTTCTCCTAAGGAACTCTGGAGTAACATCACTTACAAGGTGTATAACTGAAAAGTTAGGAAGTCTCTCTCTAACAGCTACTTTTTCTTATTGAGAGGCAATGGCTCCACTACTTCAGATACATGGTTAGAATATGATATGAAAAAATTGCAAGACAGACTCATCAAACTGGACAAACTGGTAGGAGACAATGTGTGAGATGGTCAGATAATATATCCATGGGTCAGGTATGGGAATGCAACAGAAAAGTGTAATGATGGTTGCTTCTGTTAGAATCTTGTAGACACAAGTTTCACAACCCCCTCCAAATGAGCATTGAAAATGGATGAATGGATGGAGGGATGGATAGATACTGCAAAATCAAGTAACAAGTTTTATGTACCAAGAACTAAATATCACTATTAGGTCTAAATAATCTCATAAATATAAAATAAAACTTATTTTATCCAGAATGCATCCCAATTTTAAGATCTGCTTTTCAAAGAAACCCAACTATTATTAATGAGTTCATATGTCACAATATCTCAAGCAGTGAATAATATTAGAGATACAGGGTAATGAAATGCTTTGCATAGTTTTCATGAAAAAAACTGAGTTTTCTAACCTTCTCTCCAGGAATACGTTTTGGTTTGACAGACTTCATTATGCAGACAGCATCAATGACAAGACGGACGCCATCTGGTGGTCTCTGCATTGCTCTCACTTCAACAACATCATTCTTATTAAGTGTCTTTAAACTAGCCAGAGCTTCTTCCTGAAATATTTAATTATTAATTCCATCATAAGACAGAAATTAATTTTTAATCAAATATTTTCATTTATATCCAAAGCAAATAATAAACCATCTTAACTTGAAAGGTCCCCACCCCACCCCAGCCTTTTTTTTTATGTTAAGAAATAAAGAACATTTTGTGCAAAATCTTCAGTTTTAGTTTCAATTTGTTAAAGAAATTGCGATCAAAGTGAAAATGTATTGTGAAAAGATTTCACAGAAAATAATCTGTTACAATTTTAGACAAACAGAAACCACATAAGAATATATTATATGAGGTGATAAAAATATAACTAACAATTAAATATAGTTTATAAATTTCTCTAGAGAGAGAGAGAGTATAAAAGAGTCACAAATAAATAACAGTTTGCAGTTGAAGGACAATATGAAATAATGTTACTGACTAAAGCTGGCAAAGCCTCACTGAGATCTCTCTGTGCATCATCTGCAATAGCTTGTGTCTCTCGTGTTTTCTCTGCAGCTTGTGCTTCTTCATTCTGAACAACTACTTTGGTTTCTTCACCAACTTTCTAAAAAAATAACAAAAGAAAAAATTATGAAGTAAACTTATGGCCTTTAATTATAAAACTTTAACTATGACTAATTAGCCAATTAACATAAAATTCCATTAAAACAGATTGTTTAGATTTCTAATTAAGGTTTAGACATTTATATCTTAGTTCTTAATGTACATTTTAAGTCTAGTTTAAAATATATGATGATAAAATTAAACTTGTTTCTCTTTCAGAAGTTCAAACATAAACATACTTCTTGGACCAATGAAATTTTAGCTCTACATTTAGTTTCACACTTGCCCCTTTTAATCAAGCAAAATTGTATGAATTCACTACCAACCAAACCCCTAATAATTGCTACTGTAATAATCTCAATAATTAATTTTTGATTCCAATAGTTTAGATAAAGTTATTGTGTATCAGTGCTCTATACAGACCAACACACTATCCAGTTCATGTATTTGACCAACCTGTATCTTTTTTAAACTATGTTTTAGTCAACATATACATAGATTTTGGAACTTAAAAAGAAGAAATAACATTTCATTTTCTAATTATATTTGGGTTTTGAGATAAAAACAAATAATGGTAACTAAAAGTGAAACATTTTATCAAATACAAAATCATAATCCAGAAATAAAACTAAAAAAAATCTTCTGGCCTCTGCACACTGCAGCTTCTAATCTTCATAGACACTCTGAACAAAATCATTCACCTCTTATCTGCCACATACCATAGTTGGTAATCTAACATTGTAGATTATCCCCTAAACATTTGTTTTGTGGTTTAATCTCTTTTAAACTGAGACATCTTTTAATTTTCACACCCCCTTCTACCTCTTTTTACACTACACTGCTTTTGAACCAACTACTTTATTTTTTTTTTTTTTTTTTTTTTTTTTTTCTATTCTAGGCACAAGGCCCAAAATTTTTGGGCAGTGGGGGTCAGTCAATTAGATCAACTCCAGTACGCAACTGGTACTTAATGTATCGACCCTGAAAGGATGAAAATCAAAGTTGACCTTGGCAGAATTTGAACTCAAAATGTAAAGACAGATAAAATACTGCTAAGCATTTCACCCAACATGGTAACGTTTCTGCCAGCTCGCTGCCTTTTGAACCAACTACTTTAGCTTTACCAACACTTTCATTGCTCAGATCCATTCGTAGCAACCTTTCCACCTAAAAATAAAATTTGATATAAGGATTTTTTCTTTTACGATTCTATACTTCACACTTTATATTTCAGATTTCATTTATTATTATGGGCACAGGTATAGTTGTCATGTGGTAAGAAGTTTACTTCCTAAAAATATGGTTCCGTGCTTGACAACCAGTTTTCATTTACACTCTTGTAATTTGGCAAAAGTGACCAACAGATTAAGAATCAGGCTTAAAACAATAAGTCCTGGGTGTTGATGTGTTCACCTAAATTCTTCAACATGGTGCACCAGCATTCCCCTGGCAGTCAAGGCTCACAAACCCCCAAATTCCTGAGCACTTCACAAAAGCAAAAACAGATCAACAGTTATAAATGCAAAGAAACTGCATGCAGAATATATCAGCCACCAAGTCATCCAACTAATGACAACTTGGAAATATTTACCCACAACTAAAATGCCTGCCTTAGATTTTCAGGAGGAAAAGGTTGCCTGAGCCTCGTTAGTTCCCTAACAAGTCTTTTCAAACATGGGACATTTCAAGAAATACTTCGTCACATAAAAAAAAAAACCTAACCCTAATTTCTGCCTTTTTTATTTCCAACTCTTCACTGTGCGTTCACACAACAAAATACTTTTCAAACTATGCATCTATCTCATGAGCATATATTTAGAGACACCAAGAAAACTTTTCTAATCACTTCCAACTTCTCTTTACCTTCCTCCTCAAAGGTTTAGAAGAAATCAAACAATCAAATCAATCTTTTGATCTCAATGATCACCATTAGGTTTTCATTGAGCCAAATGGGAACTGCTAAACTATCTAACAGTCATATGGTTCCTCCATGAAATTTTCGAAAATCAGATTGTTTCTAGCCTAAGAACCTTCAAGCAAAGTTGCTTGCCAATCACCACAAACATTTTTCAGTTTGCCGTCAGATTATTCCATCATAATGTTCATCAACAAAGCAGTTTCTGATCCACATTTTAATATCTTTCAACTTCAGCTTTCAGGAATCCCCTTATAGCCCATACAGGCATTAACAGTGGTTCAAGCTGTACATTAACACCTTTCCCCTCATTGGTTGGAAAGAGCCTATCAGGTGAGCCACACTCTTTCTCCTCTGATGAAATAATAATATATCACTCACTCCATTAATGTTCTCTATATTTGTGGCATTGAAATGATGAGAGGGGATGTAAATCTCAGCAGGATAGGAATGTATGTCACAACTAAACATTGCACACACTTATCTCTGTATGATAACACATTTATCACCAAAATTGAAGAACTTACAGTGTCTTGTGCAATTTGTTCCATTGTAGAAACTGATTCTTTCACAGCTTCATCCAAAAGTGGACGCATTCTTGCCAAGTCTTCTTGTAAGATAGCCACATCATTTGCAGTAGCCAGTAGCTAAAGACAGTGTTCAGAACATAATTGGGTAAAATGTAATAATTTTGATTTTTTAAATAAAGTAATAACACGAAAAAGCAAAATACAGACAAAAATAAAAATAGCAACTGCAAATAAATATGATACAATAACTAAAAATTATAATTTAACTTTGTATGGAAAGAATGGGAAAATACCAATTATTGGATTTCTATATCAAATGACAGGGGATAAAACGAAAAGTAGTTGATAGCTTCCATTATCAAAATAACCAAGTCAGTATCAGGGGTAGGTGCTCTGAGAGTGTAGCTGCTAGAATAAGAATAGCCTGGGCAAAGTTCAGAAAGCTCCTATCTCTGTTGGTAACAAAGGGCCTCTCTCTCAGAGTGAAAGGCAGATTGTATGATGCTTGTATGCAAACAACCATTCTATTCATCAGAGAAACATGGGTTGTGACTAGTGAGGACATGCATAAACTTGAAAGAAATGAAGCTAGCATGCTTCGCTGGATGTGTAATGTCAGTACGCATGCACAACAGAGTGTAAGCATGTTGGGACAAAAGTTGGGCATGAGAAGCATCAGATGTGCTGCGCAAGAGAAACGACTGCACTGGTATGGTCAAGTGATGCATATGGACAAGGATAGCTGTGTGAAGAAGTGCTGAACTTTAACGGTGGAGGGAGCCTGCAGAAGAGGTAGACCCAGGAAGACATGGGACAAGTTGGTGAAACATGATCTTTGAACATTGGGCCACACAGAATCAATGACAAATGACTGAGACCTTTGGCAATATGCCATGCTTGAGAAGACTTGTCAAGCCGACTGGCTGAAGCCAGCGTTGCATAACTGCCATGTAAAAAGCACTCTTCAAATTTTTTCTTATCTGCTTTCCCTCTGTCTATGTTCTGCATCATGAAGACCAGAGACTTGGAGTGTTTTGAATTGCAAGATAGTGTGTGAGAGTGAATCGTGATGTCATAGGAGAGAAATGTGTTCGCATGAATGATGGCTCACTTGCATTTAATGAGGCTGCAAAGAGAGAGACTTGGAGATGCCACTATGAAAGGTTGCTAAATGAAGAGAATGAATGGGAGAAAGAGAGTCTGCCAAATATTGACCCAACAGAGGGACCAGATATTTGAATTGACAGTACCTTGGAAGATAAAGCAATTAAGGGTATGAAGACAGGGAAAGCACCCAGCCCATCAGGAATCACTGCTGAGATGCTTGAAATATTTGTCAGTGTAGGCTATAATCTAGTCATCTGTATAGACAACCAGGTGATACATGGAGTCATACCCAATGAGTGGTGTAGCAGCACCATAATCAACTGCTACAAAGGTAAAGGTGATGCCTTGGATAGAAATAAATACAGAGGTATCAAATTGTTGGATCAGGTGATGGAAATTACGGAGAGAGTCATAGCCCAATTAATTAGAGGGAGAGGGTTAGTCTAGATGAGATGCTGTTTGGTTTTGTGCCAGGGAGAAGCACCATTGATGCTATATTTCTGGTAAGGCAGCTGCAGGAGAAATACATAGCCAAAAATAAACCTCTGAACTTAGCTTTTGTTGACTTGGAGAAAGCTTTTGACAGAGTCCCCTGGTCCCTTATCTAATGGTCAATGCAGAAACTAGAGATAGAAAAGTGGTTGGTGAGAGCTGTACAAGTCATTTACAGAGACACTGCCAGTAAGGTGAGGATTGGCAATGAGTACAGCAAAGAATTCAGGGTACAAGTAGGGGTTCATGATAGACTGGTCTAAGCTCCACATATGGGAAGATGGTTATTCTGTTGAGGCACTTACCATCCCTTAGGTCAAGACCTACTGGCTCCACTTGTGGCAGGAAGGTAGCCATACTGAGGCTCTAATGATACCCTGATGAGAAGATGTAGACTGTGAATTTAAAATATGATCCATTCTGTTTACTCAGTTAACAAGTAAGATTTTAATTTTTGCTCAAAGCAATAATTTAAAATGAATAGTTGAAAAAGAAAATGTTTTTGTCTCCCTCAAAGAAATGGGCCATGGGTCACTTTCTCATATCTATCCACCTTTTCTATACTTCAGTAAATACAAATATCAAAGAATTAGCTGTGACTTAGTTCGTAAAAGAAGCAATAAAAGATTCACTTTAGTAATAATTGGCTTACTTTGTCAAGTCCGGTTTTCAATCGTTTCCAAGCAGTGGATATTTCATCCTTTTTCAACTTTATAAGTTTTGAAAAGGTACCAAGTAATTCTAGATAACTTGTTGGTGTAACATAGTTGTGTCGAGACAATTCTTGCCGATATTTATCTGTGTAGACTGCAACAGTTGAATGAATATCTTGGCACATGTAAACCTGCCAACGAATACAACACTTTGATGAAAAGAAAAACTAAAGTATGCAGTAAAATCTAGAATTAAAGGCAACTGGTGCAGGTCTGTGCTAGCAATGAGTAGTTCCAAAAATAATGTAATAGTAGTAGTAGTAGTAGTAGTAGTATAAATGTAGCAATCATGAAAAAATGAAAAAATTCAACATTTCATGCTCAAATCCATTATTGCAGAAGACAATCTGGGGGTCATAGTGACTCCTTAGATTTATGTGAAAATATCTCCTCTTCCTTGATAAAGAGACTGAGCTGGAAATATTGAATTCTTCTGCCCCCCCCCCTTTTTTTTTTGCAATGCATTTTTTTTTTTTTTTTGCTTAAATACATGTTAACCAGCATGGATCATTTTGATACAAAGTATGCATATTATATACAATTCATTGCTCAAGATAGAATGATAGCAAAAAATATTGCAGTAACCTCATGTGAAAAATGCCAAATTTTTGCCAGAAAAATAATAATGAATGAATGAACTATTTTCCTTAAATGTTGCTTAGAATGAGAAGTTCATAAAATGAAACAAGTTAGTATCCTGTAATGCAGAGGAGAAACCCGTTTGTTGATGGTGTCTGATTACACCAAATTTTTCCTCTTGCTACTGTTTTACATTGTAGCTTAGAATAAGCTTGCTAACTTTAGCAGAAAATTACATTTCAGATATTTATGACCAACAACAGTTTTCCCATATAGTCACAATTGTTTTTAATTTATATACTTACAAGACTATCTATCATTTCACTAAATATGCCTAGTTCTGGAATGTCTTCAAGAAACCGTAGAGCCACAGATTGCAATGCATCTTCAGGCCATGCACTGAACCAGTCAATGGTACAACAATTGACCAGAGCTGGAAACTGTCGGAGACGAGCACGGAATACTTCACCTAAAGGGCTAAAAATAAATATATAGTTTTAAACTATTTGCAGTTAATACATGAATTTTAATGTTTATCTTTTAATATATGTGTGTTATTTCTTTACTATCCACAACGGGCTACACACAGAGGGGACCAACAAGGACAGACAAACAGATTAAGTCGATTATATCGACCCCAGTGCGTAACTGGTACTTATTTAATCGACCCCGAAAGGATGAAAGGCAAAGTGGACCTCGGCGGAATTTGAACTCTGAACGTAGCGGCAGACGAAATACCACTAAGCATTTCGCCCGGCGTGCTAACGTTTCTGCCAGCTCGCCGCCTTAATATATGTGTGTGCATATATTATCAGTGAGTGTCCATAAGTCAGGATAAAAGGACACTCACTCAAAAGTATAGAATAGGTATATTACAATTATTATTATGGTTCGGCTCAGGTTTGGTCTTATTTTTGGTTGGATTTAAGTGGGTAGCAGGTTACAATCAGTAATCTTAGGTTTCCACAGGTGTTTTCAGCAGTCTTTCAAGTGCTTAGAACCCTCCTGATAATCCTTGCTGTCACTAAGAGACAAACTTTCTGTAGGAGCTCTACAGGGCATTCTATTCCAATCTCCTTTGGTCATTTTTCTATATCTTTGCTTACTGCTCTCAACGTATCAATTATCATAAGTACAACCTATACGGTTTGTATGCTCCAAACTCTTCCTATTTCAAATTTTAAAGGATTTTACTTTCTTTTGTTTTTCTTCCACTTTCTTTAAGATCCTAGAATAAAATGGGTTTGATGGGCTGATAAGTTAACAACTTCACTTTTCCTTATTGTTATGTCTGGTCTATTATTTTCTAACTTCTTGTCTGTTTGAATAGGAAAGTCCCACAAAATCTTATTATTATTATTATTAAAGCGATGAGTTGGCAGACCTGTTAGCACACTGGAGAAAATGCTAAGCAGCATTTACCCAACTTTAGGCTCTGTGTTCATATTCTGTTGAGGTCAATTTTGTCTTTTATGCTTTTGGTGTTGATAATATTGGTACCAGTTATCGCTGATATCTCAGTTAACACTGGGGTTGATGAAGACCTCTGGTCCTTTCTTCAGTCTTTTAGGTCTTGTACCTGTCATAATGTCATCATTTAATGTCCCTTTTTCATGCTGGTATGAGTTGGATGGTTTGACTGGAGCTGGCATGGTCAGGAGCACCACCAGGTTCCATATCTGTTTTGGATTGATTTCTCTAGCTGGATGCCTTTTCTAATGCTAATAATTTTGCAAAGTGTACTGGATGCTTTTTACAGGCAACAGCAACAATGTTTTTTATGTTGCACCATCACCAGTGCTTTTTACATGGCACCATCATCACCATCGTCAATGCTTCTCCAAAATCAAAATAGAGTAAGAATAGGGCAAACAATCTTCAAAAGTTATTATCTCAGCTAGCAACAAAGTGATTTCTCATTTAAAGCGGAAGTTAAATCGTATGAAGCTTGCATACAAAGTTTGATGTTGCATGGTTAAAAGACATAAACCGTAAAGGCAGAGGATTTATGAAGGTTTGATGCTAACGTGTATTTTGGGTTTAAATAACTTTTGTTGCTTATAAGTCTTTAAATTTTTCAATAACTTTTCCAATTGTATTAAATTATTCCTTGTGTTTCCATACTTTGCTATGATCCTAACCTTGCTAAAGGCATCAAGTCCCTTACTACTATCTCTCTCTCTCTCTCTCTTGTGTGTGGTGATGCTGGCCATTACTGGTTTGTGATGTACCCACCCATCCCCACCCCACCACCAATACTGGAAATCTCTCTTCTCATTCTAGAAATACCGACTGGCCTCTGCTTCACTTCTGTATCAGAAGGCTTGCATACATCCCTCCCTCTCGAACCCATCTAACTCTTTCTCTCTATACATAATAGACTAACTAATTGCAACTCATTTACTTAACTTAAACATTGACCTATTATATTGGCAGCTGTAATGCTTATATTTATAATGCTCATAAAACTTGGATCTACAATGCTTACATTGCACTCCCCCCACCCCATATAGCGGCAACAATTTTTAACATGATTGAATGATGTTAGGTGAGAGTGAGAGAGCAACTGATATGACATGTCTGCTATCAAATGATCACAGAAACCATTTTTACAGGTGCTGAATAACTTCATTCCTTCCCATGTTCCCTCCCACATCCCTTTCCCAATTTTCAGAGTTGGCACTATCAATGTAGGCATATTGAAAGGTAGGTCATTTGCTAACCACTTTACAGAGTACTCAATGCAAGTATCGTGGCAGCAGCAATAGAGGTCTCATTTCACTCAATAATTACTGTAAATGGTGTGTGGCAGTGGGTATCTGTTACAGTACTGGCAAAAAGGAGCGGGGGGGGGGGGGTTAATGCACCAACACAGGTAAGAGTGCCTTGCACATAGTAAATGTATAGGGTACTTAGTAACCCAAGACATTTCGACTGAGGAGGGGATTACGAGAGGGAACAATGACAAGAGAAAGACCAGAAATGAGTAGCTGAGATATGCCTGGTTGTGAGTGTAGAGATTATTTAATAAGCCAGGAAATGTGACTGAGAAGGGGAATAAGATGATATCAGGAACAGAATGGGTAGATGAAAGAAGTAGGAGCATGATAGAAAAAGCAAGGTGTTCTTTTGTTATATGGGTGGAATGAAGAAGGGAGTGATTGAGAATGTCAGAAGTGGACAAAGGTAAGGGCAGGTGATGGGATAAAGGTGAGAATAGGTGATGGATGACCACAGAAATGACTACTCAGGGAAGAGAGGAGAATGGTTGACAATACATAAAGACAAAGTTAGAGTGTATTAAGTATAGGGATGTGGGCAATCTTGGGCAATCTTGTGCAATCTCTTCTATATGAGTTTAGTGAAGGGTAAGGAGGTCAGATTGAGGTAAAGATGCGATCAGCACAAGTGGGAGTGAGATGAGAAATGGAGGGTTATGAGGAACAAAGAGATGAAAATAGTGGAGGGGGGTAATCAATCAAGGGTACAAGGAATGGGGATAGGAAATGCAGTCATGGCAGTGTATAAAATATTTTAGCTTCTAAACAGGGTACATTTTGCTATGGGTGGTTAGATTCTTTGTAGCACTTCATACCCCTAGTCAATATGGCCCTTTGTCATCTCCTCCATGAGACATGGCATTCACTACTTTGTCCCAAATATTTCTTGGTTTCCCTCTTCCACAAGTTTCACTAACTTGAAACATTTGGCATTTTTTAATGCAGCAATCGTTTTCCATATGCATTACATACCTGTACCAGTTCAGCTTTCTCACCTGCACACCAAACTTGATTCCTTCTATACCAAATTTTTTTTTTTCAACTCATTTGTACTCTGACATTCATGCACATTAACATTATACATCCATGGGAGCATGTTACACTGTATATTATATACTTAACTTATGCATACATAAATGCCTATAAATATTTACATACACTAATATGTATACACATATATTTGCATAGACACATACTATTATCAAAAAGCAATGTAACATATAAGGCACTAATATAACCTTTTCACTTTAAATGACTGACTTCAGCTGACCACATCTCACGAACTTCAGTGTTTACTGACCAATCACATGTCACAACTTTTACATGTCGTGATTTCTACATATGATGTTCAATACTTAATTGCATGTCATATCTTGACCACCTTAATACTGTCTTTCTTATCATGGCTTCCTTAATAACCTACCACATATGACATTCCCTAATGAATGACCTTACCACATATCCATGTCATCCATTGTTCTATCTGACAATGTTTAAATATATAAAAGACTATAAATATCTTACCTCATTGTTATTACAGTGTGTAGATTGGAACGAACCCGTTTAGTATAGCATGTATATAGATTAGTTTTAGTTGGTTGTAGTCCCATATCTTGTACAGAGGGTTTCATAGCTTCATAAATCTTATCCAGTTCCTCAAGGCTATAAATGTTTGGCACATCTCCAGCATTTAAAATATTGTTTAAATCTTCAAGAAATGATTCGTTCTTTATCTGTTAAAAGGAATGGAATTTAGTACTATACAACAACAACAAAAGTATTTTTTTCCTTTTTTGCATAAGTATGTAGACTAGAATTAACAGGTGAAAAGGACTAATTAACAGAAAATAAGCAAAGCAATACATAAACAAAGCAGTCACCTTGCCTTTTCTCACCAAAGAAAAGTAGAAATCAACAAAAACATGTGAGAAACATCAAAAAATTATTGAACGAATGTTTTGTTAAAAATGTTTGTCACATGAAATTAATTGCTGTTTTCTCTGCTGATACTGAAGGAATAGAAAGAAATAGTGTGATCAGATTTTTTTTATATAAATAGATAGGCGCAGGAGTGGCTGTGTGGTAAGTAGCTTGCTTACCAACCACATGGTTCCGGGTTCAGTCCCACTGTGTAGCACCTTGGGCAAGTGTCTTCTACTATAGCCTCCGGCCAACCAAAGCCTTGAGTGGATCTGGTAGACGGAAACTGAAAGAAGCTCGTCGTATATATGTATATATATATATATGTGTGTTTGTGTGTCTGTGTTTGTCCCCCCACCATCTCTTGACAACCGATGCTGGTGTGTTTACGTCCCCGTAACTTAGCGGTTCGGCAAAAAGAGGCCGATAGAATAAGTACTAGGCTTCCAAAGAATAAGTCCTGGGGTCAATTTTCTCGACTAAAGGCAGTGCTCCAGCATGGCCGCAGTCAAATGACTGAAACAAGTAAAAGAGTAAAAGAGTAAAGAGATAACCAAAATGAATTTCACAATAGAAATGATAAAGGCTTGTGATATTGAAGCATTTATAAAAGTAGCTATTAATTTGTACAATTAGATAATACAAACAATTTACCAAAAAATTCTCCACTTTTCATGCATTAAACAATCAACACAGTTTGCCGCTTATTAGCTTATTTTCTAGAATATGTAATGATGATCATCATCATCATCGTCGTCGTTTAACATCCGCTTTCCATGCTAGCATGGATTGGACGATTTGACTGAGGACTGGTGAAACCAAATGGCTACACCAGGCTCCGATATGATTTGGCAGAGTTTCTACAGCTGGATGCCCTTCCTAACGCCAACCACTCAGAGAGCGTAGGGGTGCTTTTACGTGTCACCCGCACAAAGGCCAGTCAGGCAACAAAAAATGGGATGAAAATAACCTGAATGTAAGATAAGTCAATATTGTTGTAGTAAAGAGAAAGACAACAGAATGTTGTGATCCGTCGAATGTTAATAATACCAATTACAATGATGTTGAAATGTTGGTTTCAAATTTTGGCACAAGGCCAGCAAGTTCGAAACAGGAGGCAAGTTGATTATGTTTAAATCCAGTGCTCAAACTGGAACTTATTTTATCAACCCTGAAAAGTTGAAGGGCAAAGTTGACCTCGGCAGAATTTGAACTGAGAACATAAAGAGGGATGAAATGCCACTAAGCATCTTGCTATTGATGCTCCCAGCTTGCCACCTTATGATATTAAAATACTTGTAGTGGCGCGAAATTATAGCCGCCATTGAGGAAGTACTATTCTGCGCATGCGCAAGGGACTTCACCACCGGAAGCCCCTTGAGTTGCGCATGCGTAGTAAAACTCGTACTTAAACAGTTAGTTTCACTTTGTTAAGCGAGTTGAGCCTGAGACCTTCTACGTGACAACACCTCACTCCTCCACGAAGCATTTTTACACTGTTCTCTGGCAGGCATCAAGGAAGCCCTTAACCTTCCATTACCAAACTACAACTTAATCAGCGGCTGCTAAGCTGAATGACAGGAATTGTGAAACCAAGCATCATCATAAATAAAACCTTTTTATTATGTTGTTAATTGTTCTAATGTCTCTTCTTATATAATGCTGTTG
>NC_068999.1:37153896-37162602 GCF_001194135.2 Octopus bimaculoides | reverse complement strand
TCTTATCAGTAAGATATTGTTAAATAGCTAAAGTGTAAAGAAAGACTTGGTTTTCAATAAATGTTTTGTAATATGTAAAACAGTTTCAAATTTTGGCAGAAGGTCAGTAATTTTGGAGGAGGGAATATTACATCAGCACCAGTATTCAACTTTCATCTAGTACTTATTTTATCAACCCTAAAAGGATGAAATTTAATCCTGGCAGCATTTGAACTCAAGACATAAAGTTGGAAGAAATGCTGCTAAGCATTTATACCAGAGTGGTAACAATTTTGCCAGCTCGGTGCCTTAATATACAATATGTAATTTCTAAGACACTACATGAGATAATATGAAAGTTCGTCAAAATAGATTATACTAAAAACCAATAAGATTTATAAACTAAAAGACCTCAAATAAACAATTCTCCCAAACCTTCAGAAAACATTTCAATAAACAACCAGTTCTACTGACACTTGATTGTCGGAAGCCAAAGACAGGAAGAAAATATCTTGTAAGCTTAGAAATTCAGTTGCTAATCGATGTTTGTGGTAACAGTAGAAACCATGTACAGGGATGTCATCAGGAAGGCTAAACCTAGAATTATGAAGCCTCAAAGTAAACTTAACAAATACTGAAGTTTTAGTAAATAGGGAAGGATACAGGACCCTTCAACATTCAAGAAAATGATCCTGCTCAATATGCAAAAAAAAAAAAAATTGACAGAAATTCCATAAAATGAAACTAGTGTAAACTATAGGAATACAAGAGATGAAAATGGTATCACAGACAGACTAACAGAAATGGTAGACCAAAAGGCGGCGAGCTGGCAGAATCGTTAGCACCCCAGGCGAAATGTTCGTTCTGAGCTCAAATTCCGCCGAGGTCGACTTTGCCTTTCATCCTTTCGGGGTAGATAAATTAAGTACCAGTTACGAACTGGGGTCGATGTAATTGACTTAATCCCTTTGTCTGTCCTTGTTTGTCCCCTCTATGTTTAGCCCCTTGTGGGCAATAAAGAAATAAGAAATGGTAGACCCATATGTGGAAGAATGCACAGGAGCTACAAGCAGTAAGAGTACTCGTTCTTAATATCTGGCAGGATACCAAGAATTCTTTCATAGTTTGTGTTATCTAGGTAACCTTATCAGTAGTGTGTGTGTGTGTGTTCTAAAAGCATGGTGCCATAACAGGGTGGAAAAGTAAAAAAACTATTTATTTCCTCCAATGGTAGAGAAAGGGTGTCTGTCGCAGACTGAAAAGTAGATTGCATGATACTTGTAAACAAAGTTTGAAGCTGCATGATAACAAGATACAGGCCTTGAAAAGCAAAGAATTTGCAAAAGATGAAAAAAAAATGAGCTGAGTATGCTCTGCTGGACATGTAATATTAACACTGAATTGCAAATGGATTACTGAAAAGCTAGATAGATATATATATATCTGACTGGCCTCTGTGCGGGTGACACGTAAAAGCACCCACTACACTCTCTGAGTGGTTGGTGTTAGGAAGGGCATCCAGCTGTAGAAACTCTGCCAAATCAGATTGGAGCCTGGTGTAGCCACCTGGTTTCACCAGTCCTCAGTCAAATCGTCCAACCCATGCTAGCATGGAAAGCGGACGTTAAACGATGATGATGAGGAGGAGGAATCAGATGTAGTAGAGTGCAAAAGAGAAGACTGTGCTGACATGAGCAAAAAGGGATGAGTAAAAAGGATGTTGGTAAATAAAAAAAAAAAAAAGTATCATGTACTCCAAGTTAATGGAAAATGAAAAAGTGGAAGACTATGGAAGAGGTTAAACTTATGAAAGAAAAGAGGACAAAAAGACTGTGATAGTTGGCAAAATACTGCGATGGAAAAAAAACATACCTAAATGAGAGACCAAAACGAATTTATTGTGGCATTGCATGAGGTAATGAGGCTAAAGACCAAACGAAGACATGATGATGATATGCGTTTTGTATGTACGATGATGATACATCTGTGTGTGTGCGTGTGTGAAAGGAAGAATAATGCATACAATAAGGATACTTTGTTATGTCGACACAAGTCTCTGATTATAAAACTGTGTGGTATTCAGGCCTTCAAGACTTTTAGTTAGAACAAAATAATTTGTTATGTGAGCAAACAGGAACATCCTTCACAGAAAAACTATTAATATTACCTGGGTATCACTGAACAGGAAGACAACTGCTTGATTCTCTATTCCAGACTTCATCAATACCTTTTTTAAATCTTCTTTCCACTCACTGATGCCATAGTTCTTTGATAATTCCACTTGAAAACAATCAAATTCTACTCTGAAAAATGGCAAAAAAATTTGGAGTCCAGCTTTTTAAATCTAAAATATTTGCATATATAATAAATATGCTTACAATCTTTTAAAATAAACTTTACTAACCATCAGCCGCTTTTTTGTTTAAATTGCACCCAGATTATTATCTCTGATCAAAGGTGACCCAGTTGCAATGATCTCTCTAGTTTTCAGATATAGTATATTTGGAATTGCATCATCCAATAAGTTTTTTTTTTCCTTTTTTTTTTTAGAGAAGGGATCTGGTTGCTATTTCTAGTAGACTATGTGACTATGGCTCATTATCAAACTATCATTCTTGTTTAACCATGGGTCACCTCTAATCTCTTACATTTATCTACTGAAGCAAACACCTTATTTTACTTAGCTGTTCCTTTGTATTTATACTTAATTACCTATATTTATTCACAATATATTTAAGCTACATTCCCTGCCACATACACTTTATTGTATCTTTAGCTAATCCCCCTTCCTGACACATTGCTCATTGAATTAATCTGCTTTTATTTATTTATTTTTTTTTTTTGTACAACAATGTAGCTGGAGGAAACCATCTCTGAGCAACAATAGCAGAAGTAATTACAACAGTCCATTTCCACAAACTGGTCACAATTTTGACCACAAAATCACAATGCTAATTTTTATCATCAACAGAGCAGTTGTAGCACAGAATTCTTATCATGACGATAATCAGAAGTTTTCTGTAAATTGTTCTAACACTATCTTCAGTCCCATAAACAAACTTAGATTCCAAAATCTCTTTTGTTGGTTGGATGATTTGAAACTCAAAAGAAAGATATGATAAACATGAAATAGATAAACAGTGATCATCAATATCCTTTGTCATCAGAGCCAGCTCAACAAAATCTGTTTTTTATCATAATGTAGCTTGAATCATAACCATCTCTCCACCACCACTGCCACCACCCCCACCCCCACCACCACCACCATCGTCATCATCATCATCGTTGTCATCCTCACAATCATCATTTAATATCAGTTCTTCATTGCTTGAGTCAAGAGTATGAAATTTGAAGTAAAAGAAAAGAGAATGATATATTACTAACATGTGAGAAGCAAGACGTGTAAGACTCTGCCGACCACTTCCCCCCATTCCAAGAAGCAGGGCATTTCCATATGGCTGACGAATAATTCTTCCAATTCTAGTGATGTGAGTGATTGCATCCATAAATAGAACCAATTTCATTTTATTGATGCTGATTTGGTTATAATCTTCCAAGAACTCATCTAACACACTGCTCAACTGTGAAGAAAAATAAGAAATTAAAGGTCTAAAATCAACAAAGCTAGAATGATATAATTGCATGGATATGAAAAAATGACTGTTGGTCAATACGTTTGTGTATAGAATGTAGAAACATGTATATGTGTATAAAATAACGTGTGGTTGCTTGTTTGTATTTGTCTGTGAATATATGTATATACATATATATACATAAATATGTATGTATGCATGCATGCATGTGTGTGTGTGTGTGTGTCTTCTACTTTTTAATTATCATATATCTTCCACTGAGGAGGAAGCTGGTTTCCACCAAAGATACCCATCTTTGGGATGTAGCTAACACAGACAAATTCACATCTAGAACTTGAGAAAAGTCTTGCATACTTTTACTGCTCCACTCACAGATTACACTTATAATGTACATATCAGCCTGTCACTTTCTCTTTCTAAAATCCAGGTTTATCCAGGTTTATCCAGATTCTCCTGTAAGCATTTGCTAACAGAACCTAATGCTCCAATTATTATTGGTATGAATATGGATTCATTGTCTGGATATAGAAGCCAGAGGTTTTGAAGCAGTTGTTCATAGATATGCTCTTTTTCTTTGATTTACAAAGAGATATTTATATCTGCAGGGCAGCTGACCTCTATGATGATGCATACCTTTGCCCCTCTGTCTCAAGCAACAATATCCTGCCAGTTATGTTTACATTTGACAGAAGTTTTGATGGGAATATTCCACCAGTATTCCTTGAGTTGGTGTTTATAAATGTATTTCATAACAGAGAGATTTTCTAAATTTATTTCAGGACAATCTTTTTTGCGGATGACATTGTAAATTGTTTTAGCGATAACATCATGCCACATAGGGGAGTAGTGCCATGATGACATTTTTGAACAGCTGCTGATCACATGCATGATGTCTGCCACAGAAACATGACATAACCTACAGACGCAGTTGCACCTTAGGATTGCTCGAGCATCACTGTCTCCCTTGTTCACCAGGTACTTTGTGGCAATCTCCTGTTCCTGGACTGCAAACGCATAGCCTTCAAAGTGTGATGTAATGTAGTGGTCTTGTGAACAAGAGAGCTTGTACTTCATGTCAATTCTACTGTCTTCTTCAAGCTTCCAGACAACATACCCATGCATAGTCTTTTTTTTGTTTTGTATGCTGAGTGCTTTCCATGCAGATCTTCTTTGAGGTAAGAGAGTCCAGCTGTTTTGGGGGCTGTATAGGAGATCATCAGGAAGAGAGTGTTTCTTGAGGAGTTCACTGCCAACTCATACAATGTTGCTCACTTCACTTTTCAGGACTGCATTAATATATTTAATTTTGCTGCTGTTGTTTAGCAGGTACTGCCTGAGTGATACCATACAGTATTTGAAAGCCATCTACACTGCTTCTGTAACTGTTTGTCAAGGTAAATAGTGAAGTTTTGTTTGAATTTTGGTTGTCAAGTGTTCTTTCAGTGTTTGAATTTATCACTCATTATTTCTGTTTGCTCATAATCAGTTACCAATTTCTCAAGCAATGACAGCTTGAGAAATGACAGTTTTATTATTATCATGTTATTTTTTAGTTGATATTATGTCCCTGCCTGTCATTGAACTGAGAATTTGAGGGTCTGTAGCCCGCACTCTTATCCATGATGCTATATGTCTGTGAGCAATTATAGAATGAATTTTGGGGCTTATAAACTTAATATTTTATTTTTTCTTAATACTGGTTCCCATATTACATTCTTATCTGCACTCGGTCTGCTTAAGAAGTTATTGTTTCCTAACATATGTCCTGCCTCTTTTAATTTTTGTATTTTCCAGTGGTGTTCTCTCTCTATTATTTTAACTTCATCCAACAGGGAGAGGTGGTCTCCATTTTTTCAGACATGATTGGCTATACCCCATTTTTCAATATCTCCTCATGTCATAGCTTTACGATGTTCCTCTACCCTTATTTTGAGTGGGCTGCATGTTTTGCCTTTGTATAACCTATCGCAACTGCATGGGATGGAGTACACACAGTTTTTGGTCATATTCTCTTCTATGGGTGGTTTTACTCAAAGGAGATATTTGCAAAGTGTTGTATTACTTCTGAATACTGTCCGGATGTCATATGGATAGCGTATCTTTTGTATCTTCTCCAAGAGGCCTTTGACATAAGGCAGACAGACTGTAGACAGTTTATGGGTTTCATCCTTTCTCTTCCTAACTTGAGTGGAGAGTATGTTTTCTGGGTAGCTGTTGCATATTAGCCTGATCATTTTTTCGTGATGTGTATCAGGATCACTATTTATTGTCTATGCTTGATGTTTTAGGCACTGAGCAATCCCTCTCTTTCTACTGTATGGATGGTGCTAATTGAAGTTATTGTCCAGTGCAGGCTGGCTTGTGGTATACGGACGTCCTGAACCCATACTCATTAATACATCCAGGAATGTCAGCTGATTGTCTTTTTCCTTTTCTACTGTGAACTGTGTGAACGACTTTATTGAGCTTCAATTGGACATCCTCCTGGTGGGGCCAGAGTATAAAGGTGTCATCGACATAACAAAGCCATTGGTTGGCTTTAGTGGTGTTGATCCTAAATAATATCAACAGAAAAATAAGGATGAGAACAGTGTACCCCATTAGTCAAATAAAAGGTTTCATTAAAAAATTCCACCAGAACAGCTGATGAAGGCTGGAGAATACATCAGCCGAAATGTTGTGGTAACAACAAACAAGATAAGGACACTTATCCATCCATTGTAATTAATGTACATAATTGCACGTCTCAAAAAAATTTTTTTAAACAGAATTGTAATACTTTTTTTTTGTTTTCATTTTTCAAATTCCTCACAAATGGAGAAAAAGCTGGTTTCTTATTTCTTTATTGCCCACAAGGGGCTACACACAGAGGGGACAAACAAGGACAGACAAATGGGTTAAGTCCATTAGATCGACCCCAGTGCGTAACTGGTATTTATTTAATCGACCCCGAAAGGATGAAAGGCAAAGTCGACCTCGGCGGAATTTGAACTCAGAACGTAGCGGCAGACGAAATAGCGCTAAGCATTTTGCCCGGCGTGCTAACGTTTCTGCCAGCTGGTTTCTAGCTCAGAAACAAGACTCCTTTTTTGGAATTTATAAATCATCAAATAATGTAGTCTTTTATGTATATCTTTAGGAAGAGCTTTATCACACTGAACGGTTTATCTTTCAAACTGTAATATGTTGTTTGTGGCTTTAGAGTAAACTTATGGTTGATGGCCTAAAATTAAGCAATAATTTCTCACAATAGTGAAATCTTTTACTTACCACTTCTAGTTCATGTTTAAGGGCAATTAGAAAGTTTATTAATGTTTCTTATTGACCATTCCCATAGACCCTAGTAAATATTTCATAAAGATGCAGTTGATAGTAAATATGCACATGTGCATGTAGACATATAAAATAAATAATATGATAAATACATATACTGTAGATTTATAGTATAAATCTGTATGCTGACTACACATAAAGATTTATCGCTGTGTATGGAATGTTAATTTAATATGTAATGTATTGATTTTTTTTTTCCTTTTAAATACAAAGGGAAAAATTTACAATGGAGAAATTTAAGTGGAATGAAACATTAAATGGACTGTGCTGATGTCAAAGCTGGACCATAAAAAGAAGTATTTTTCTTATTTCAAGGAATCTAGTATGAATTTCAACAATTTCTAGCTATTCATTGACCTAGATAAATATATGGTACACAAATGTATATTCTAATATACGAGCAATGGAAATTTAGATGCCCAACTCTCTGAAAGATTTCGTTTCTTTCTTCTACATGTCATCTGCAGATATTTTAATGAATTGCCAACTAAAAAGTTGTTCATTAAAAGAGAATGTGTCTAAAGGTCCTGAGATAAGTCACAAGAGGACCCATCATAAAGCAGATGCCTGCTCAGCAGGTAACTCAAGTTTATTGGTCAATATTATTTACCCAACATGTCCTATAATTCCAACACAAAGTTTACCAAAAAGCAAACACAGTGCTGGCCCCAAATCTTTGGAATGATTTTTTTATATGTAAAATCTAATAAGTAATCAAAAGCAGGTAAATTATTTTATGAAACAAAAAACATTGCATAACCGTTCGTTTGTTTGAAAACAAACATCAGATTTTCCCTTAAGCAAGTGAATTAATTTCATGAAATCAATTCTTCCTCTTTTTTTTTTTTTTGGAGTTTCTCACAATTATTGCTAGATTTTTTGTGTTCCTTCTCCACCTAAAAGGAAAATATCATTTAAGAATTCTTTGCATATACCATTCAGTAGATCACCACTCAAGCTATTTGTTATAGAATGGTCAGTCTACATTACTCTATAAAGAGCATAGGGCCAGTCTCCTAGTTTCTTTGGCAAATATATTCCTCCGAGGATGGAACACAGAATTATTCATTTTTACCAACTGGGAAGACTGGAACGTGAAATAAAGTGTTTTGCTTAAGAACACAATGCATCACCTAATCCAAGAATTGAAACAGCAATCTAACAAGCATGAGCCAAACAGCCTAACCACTGAGCTATGTGCTTCCACTTTTTTTATAAAATACCTTCTGATAATCAGTGACTTCTTCATAATTTCGAATATCACCACTCCTGGACATAAAATCTGTAAACAACACTGGCTGATTGATTATGACTTCATCAAAATCAGTCTCAAAATCTTCCTCAATTCTTTGCTTAAGGCATTCATTAAACCAGTTACGGTCTTCATTATTAACCAGACGATCCTGGAATACACGGCAGTTTTCATGATACCACAACCGCAACAAACTAGATATGCTCTGTAGATAGAAAAAAAGATTAAAACCTTAGAAGTATCTATATTTTCATTAAACATAATACACCAAATAGGAACAAATAAGAATTCTCAATATAATATTTCTTCATGCATGGAAAAGTAAAGTAAAAGTACAAGCAAATGGAGTTGCCTGATAACAGAATAAGTATCAGCAATTGGCAGCAGAATGGGAGAATTCTTAGAAAGTCGAAGTGTGATGGCACTGATGAGAAAGGACCCAAACAAGGGAGGGGTGAGGATCAAATATAGAGAAATTTAGGTCCACAAAACTTCTGAAAGCAGGCTTCAAAATGCATGTACATATACATATGTGTGTGTGTGTGTGTG
>NC_068999.1:37152668-37153886 GCF_001194135.2 Octopus bimaculoides | reverse complement strand
ATATATATATATATATATATATATATATATATATAATTTAATTCCAAGAGAGTTAGAGGTTGTGAATCCAACCAATTAAGGGATAATATCTATCCAATATACTGCTGGTAGAATACCCAATTATTATTACACAAGTGTTTTTTCATTGCTTGGCAATTACATTACCGAGTGTAATAAATGGGTGAGGGTAAAAGTTGTTTTACTCTTAATTTATACAGCAATAAGAAAATAGAGGGGATTAAGAGGTGGTAGCCATCAACTTATAGACATTATATTATGTCTATTTATTTATTTTTTAAAAACAGACAATTATAGCAATATAAATATATGTACAACATATTATGCTTTACATATATAAAATAAGTTGATGAATACCACCTCTTGATCCCCTCCATTTTCTTATTGCTATCTATATATATATACATATATCTGATTATCTCAGTCTCATCTGCATTGAAACCATCAACAGTTTATGCCTAGCATAGTCAGGATTCAGCTTTGTAGCCATTTTCCAAGCAACAAGAGTAATGCCTCTGCATGCAATTGCAACCAAACAATGAATGAGAATGGCTGGACACATACTAAGACTGCCAGGGAAGAGGCCTGCCAAAACAGCCATGGGCTGGATGCTGCTGGAAGGTAAAAGAAAAAGAAGCCGGTCAAGGAAGACATGATGTAGTACCTTTAAAGAAGACCTATGTGGGCTGAACATCACCTGGCAAAAAGCATACTGGTTGGCCAGAGACAGAGATAACTGGCAATTGTTGACTGCCCGATGTGCCACTCAAAGGCACCAACGGACCTAAGATGAAGATAAGATAACCATGATTAGGGATAAGCACTGCAATATCTTACTTTGATTTAAATTAATTTTCATTAATTATATACCATAATTAATTTATACTATAAATTGCAGTGTTCTTGATTGCTTGTTTGATTGATTGATTGATTGATTGAGTGTCGGCAGATTCACTCGAGAACGGTGCAGTGGAATCGCGTGAAATTCAGCACAGAGTGGCAGCATGGTCTGCTCATGTTCAGGAGATTTTTATTGCCCTCCAACTCCCATGGTTACCGAGATAATCGATTATTACTTTTTAAGATAGGAATATCCCATTCAAAGTGGGGAGGGGTGATTTTGTTGCCTTTCCCATGGGCGAAATTTTACGAAAAACCAGCACAATAAAGATTTTTTTTTTCCAAGTAATGTGGCTGGGT
>NC_068999.1:37149351-37152320 GCF_001194135.2 Octopus bimaculoides | reverse complement strand
AGTCTGGTTCTTCTCAAGTTTATGCATTTTCAGGTTCAATGTGTTTCAAATAAGTACTGACAATTGAAGGTGATTGCAAAGACAAAGAACTACCTGTTTTTTTTTACCAATTTTAACAGTGAGAACATTGGACAAAATATATTATTGACATTAATAGTTTGTACCTCAGCTAATTACTGTTGAGAACTGCATAATCCATGTGTCATGTTAGAGATCTAAAAGGCATTTTTGAATTTGATTATTTTCTTTAATCCAGGCAACGCTGGATATTTCTGCTAGTTAATTATAGAATTAATTATACTTATTTCTAATGAAAGAACTGATGAGATTTAATTACGAAAGATCTATGAAAGTTATGCTTTACTGTTTCTTATTGTGTGTGTGTGTGTACACATACAAACATATTACACATACATAAAGATATATACATATTAGATATATATGTTGTACCTTAATTCTTTTAATGTTTAACATAAGCATTCCCTGGAAAACCTTTGATAAGTCTCTGAGATTGAATGTGTAATGAGATTTGGCTGGAGTTGGTAACAACTGCGTTGTGATGGTGTTGTAAACCAGAATAGATGTATCAATAAGTTGTTCACTATATTCAACAACTGACTCTTCCGTGGCTGAAAAGACAGAAAAAGGTCAAATGATCATATGGTGCAACATCTCATACATCTGAGATAGTGCACCAATGGCATGCATGCACACACAGACACACACACATACAGCAGTTCCACTGTGACAGTCCAGCATGACCTTTTGATTAAACAGTTTTCTAGAACAGTTTCACTGAATTATCAGGTAGCACTTATGGGTTGAGTTTGGTAAAGATAAAATAGATTGGTTACAAAAACTGGACTGCATAAACACTTCTTTCTATTTCTTAGGCTATTTTGCTGAAATGATGAAGAAATTAAAAAAAAAAAAAAAAAATTACATGGTAAAATGGGTTTAGTTGGAATGTAAGTTAATTTGAAACACCTCTTTATTTAACAGATTGAGCCGCTTCTTATATTGCACGTGAGAGAGTCTCATATGTTAACTTTCAACCATATTTGTATGAAATCAAGGCAGAAACTTTTCGAAGCATATAGAAAGGATTCTGTATTTTTCACATCTTAAAATAATTTGTTCACTTAACAGAAATATTCTGTTTATTTAGCAAATACTGTAAAGAGGAATAAATATTTTTGTGTTGATTGTTCAATGGAATGTTTTGCATATATTGAGGTCATTGCTACTTGGGATGAGGAGGTAGACAATGATGAAAGGGGTAGGTGGGACATGTTCTAACAAACTCCACAGAAATCTGGCACTTCCAAAAAACCAAAAATCAACAGTCATCACTCACAGGTGAGTGATGACCACATTTTTGCTATGGAGTCTCAAGCAGTCACCTTAACACCAACATATGTAGTAGCAGTTTAGATTAGAATTTTAGTATTGGAATATGATTCAAATTTACTTGAAGATACTTGAGTCTTGAACGTAGACTGAAAGTGCATCATTTTCTAAAGAAATGCAAGACAGGAAAGTGAAAATTCCTTCTTCAAAAGTAAGAATGACATTTTGTAAATTTTCTACAGAAAAAGGTGCACTATCATGTTGCATACATTGATTAGATAAATGAAGATAATCAGGTAGCAAAGAAAATCATGAAATATATTCAAAGCAAAGATTTTGCATGCATCAAAATCACAATATCGGATGATGTTGAAATTAGCATACATGAATGTGAAGATATATTTACTGTGCCTGTTCCACAGAATGGTGGGAGAAGAAGGCATCATCAGCAATAACTTATATTTCCTGTTGATTTTCTCAGCCGTCAAACAAGAGGAAATATAAGGACAGGCTGAGGTGCAGGTTTGCCTATTATGGTTCAGTACCTCTGTTCAGCATGTTGGGCAAGAATTTTAAGTTCTAATGTTTAAGGGACTATAATATCAAACTCATACAAGTACAATTTTGCATAAACGTTTTTAATTTGGATTCAGAGTGTGTATGTATATGCATATTTGTGTGAGTGAGTGCATTCCTTACCAATCCAAGATTGGAAAATGGTTCCAAATATTTTCTTTTTACTAATGTCTTCCATTTCTGTGAAAGCCAGGAAATTAAAATGTCGTAACAAACGGGCTGTGACAGCATTTCTTCCTGCTCCTGGGGGTCCCATTGAACAAACAAAATTGACATCAACAAGATTATGGAATTCACCTAAAGAAAAGAGTGACAACAGTGAATAATGATAAATTGAATGAAGCCTCTGAGGCATGAGACATGGAAATTTGACATTCGAACAAAAGAAATAACAATGATGGCAAAGACAACGATGAGATTACTGATCAACTAGATATGATTGATTTTAGGATATGATAAAATAAAGAAAGACAGAAAGTATTTAATAAGAAAGGAGAAAAAAAAAATGGAAATGTGAGTCATGGGAAAATTTTTGGTCCAGTTCTATATCATCTCTCATTCAGAAAATATGGCCAAGCAAGAAAAACCAGAAAGGCAATGACTTAGAAATTGCCCCTTATTTATAGTAACAACAATAACCACCAGCTGCAACCATTCCAAATTTGGAATTCCATAACTTCTGCATTTGAAAATCTCAAAACTAGCAAAATATTTTCAAAAGCATTCTAAGGAAAGAATAGCAACAGCAGAGTTCATGGTTAGTTTTGTAGATACTGATTGTATTATCCAATGTAATGAAGTTCTAGACATCAATAACTTCTTGGTTCATATGAATATGATGAGTATTAAGCATGGCTGTATAGTAAGAATATTGCTTTCCAACCGCATGGCTTTGGGTTCAGTCTCACTGTGTGACACCTTGAGCAGGTATCTTTTGCTTTGGACCAACCAAAGCCTCGTGAGTAGATTTGGTAGATGGAAACTGAAAGAAGCCCATCATATACATATATATATATATATATATATATATATATATATATATA
>NC_068999.1:37135209-37147088 GCF_001194135.2 Octopus bimaculoides | reverse complement strand
TTATTTCTTTACAAAGAATAAGTCCTAGGGTCGATTTGATTCGACTAAAGGCGGTGCTCCAGCATGGCCGCAGTCAAATGACTGAAACAAGTAAAAGAGTAAAAGAGTTATGCTTTGAAGAGAGTAGAAATTGAAAAAGAGAAGGTGAAAAGGTGACATTTGCTTTGAAGTGAGAGCAAACAGTGAAAGAGAGGAGAAGTTGAAAGATGTATGTACATGTATATGAAATGGACGTGTGTGGGTGTGCATGGGCATGAGAGAGAGAGAGAGAGAGAGAGAAAGAATGAAGGTGTGTTGTCATGTATGTACTTTTTGCATGGATGTGTAAGTGGCTCTCAATCGCTCTCTCTCTCTCTCTCACACACACACACACACATTATCTTTCATATACATGTACATAAATATATATGCATACATCTTTTTTGTATGCATGTGTGTGTGTGTGTGTGTGTGCATGTGAGAGAGAGAGAGAGAGAGTGAAAGAGTAAGTGACTGTATTTCCTCATAACATACAGAGAAATGGATGTCATTTAATGAGTGACTAATTCAGAGAAACACTACTTTCATTATTCACACATCGTTACTCTTGTAATGCAACACTTTATAATTGTGGATCAAATTGAAAATATGAAACTATTTTCACTTTCTAATGAAACCTGGACATTATAGAGCAGAGTCTTTGAAATAACTAGAGCTGGTTGTTGAGATAATGTAGAAAATATGTAAATGAAAATAAAGTTTAATTGGTAGTCAGAAGATTACTGAATCTCTTGATACCCCATACGTCAAAATCAGCAACTCAATTTTTTTGAATGCATAAGGAACATATGCACACACACACTCCCTTATATATATATATATCATTAATCAAATATATTCAATGAGAATACAATATACTGAATTTCTAATAAGTGCTCTTGGTGGGGAAATATCTTAATACAATATTATTTTGGATGTATATCTTCTATGATGAGTTTTTGATGTAATTTTCCTGCTCTTATTTTATAATAATGTGTGTGTGTGTGTGTGTGTGTGTGTGTGTGTGTGTGTGTGTTACCTAGGTGACCAAATTAGTAACGTATTGTTTCTAGAATAAGGACTGGGTGGAGGAAGTTCTGAGAGTTATTACCTCTGTTGGCAATAAAAGGAAAGGTGAAACGTAGACTATATGATGCTTGTGTGTGAACAGCTATACTCCATGGTAGTGAGACATGGGCTCTGAATGCAGAAGATAGGAGTAGACTGGAGAGAAATGATGGTGGTATTCTCTATTGGATGTGCAACATCAGTGCACATGTGCAGAAAAGTGCAAATATAATAAGACATGACATGGACATCTGAAGTAGAGATTATGAAGCCATGTTCCATGTATGATGGAAACCAAGTCCCTCAAAACAGTGATGATCTTTGTGTGTGTCTCTAGTGAGGGTGATGCCATACCATCGGAATATCTTTAAACAGAGCTGTAGGCACAATTCAGACAAGCTGCTTGGAGACTGTCAAACCCTGGCTGGAGAGGGTTGCTGCTAGAAGGCCACATGTGTGGTAACAGGTTTCACCTCTTCTTTGCCATACCTCCAGAAAAAGTCAAAAGTGGTTGTTAGAGAATTTCTAAGACTTCACCAGCCCTAATTTCTGTCCTTCTAATTCCCTTGGTTGTAATTCCATAGAATACTATGTGTGGGGTACAGCTGAGAAAGACACCAACCACTCTGCTTGAAATACCAAGGCTGAGCTGGTGCTTAAAGAGCAAGGAAGTGTTTAAGATCTTCCCAGAGACACACTGAGGAATGCATGCACCAGGTTCTGCAACTGTCTTGAGGCTGTGGTGGAAGCTGAGAGTCAGTCTTTGAGTATTTCCCATTCATAATCCAGTTGATATTTTTTTTAATTTTAAAAATACTTTAATATTTGGATGGGATATTGTGTTTGCTATTCTTTTTTATGCAAACTGTTGAATTTAGCCAAAACACTTTATATGTTAAACAAAAGACAGCTAAGAGAAATCACTCAGAATGGCCAATGGTATATTTATGAACACCATAAACAAATACGGGTATATGAAAAGCTAGAAAAAGTAAAATTATTAAAATTATCTCCACTTCTGTAGGATGTGCATTATTACATTTACCAAATGTCAACTGAGACTAGTTCTTCATGAGACTGGGGAGATCATCTAAACAATGAAGAACTCTCCAAACATGCCATTAAGGAATGGACAGGTTTTTTTTTTTTTGTCTGGAGTAAAGAGAACAGTTATGGATACATGCATCTGCCCCAATAGGTACCATCAACACTAAAAATTGTCCTACTCCAGCAGCCAAATGACTTGGGCATATACAAAAAGAGTGGAGCATATGTATATATTTAAGCGTATCAACACTTTACGGTTGTTAGACTCCACACTATGGTTTACATATTTTTTATTTTTGTCTTCTAATGATAATTTCCATGAATTAGATTATGTATAGTTTATATATTTTAATAACTTATTGGAACTAATGTTTTATAAGTTTGATATCATTCATGATACTGAATCTTCAGCTACACACTGAGAATGTGATACAAGTTTCAGCTTATATATATATAAACTTGTAGAGAATATATCATGATGAACTGCTTTATGCAATATGTATCAAGAAATACTTCATGAATGAAGATATTTTAACAATGATAGATAAGCAGTCTTACCAATAGCTTTTCTGTCATACCAGCCTCCAAAATCCATCCACTGACGGAGAAGTTCAATGGGGGGTTGAGCTCCATAAGCTTCCAGAGCTGGCATGTTCAAATCATCGATAAAGAATAAGAATAGCTTGCCTAAAGGTGGACCATAAACTCCTTTACGTCTGAAAAGGAAGTAAAAAACAGTTTATATCAATGTGAACAACATCAATACCTAAAATATCTGACCCATACCCTCATATATTTCCAGGGTATTTGACTACATTTTCCATTATCAACTCATCAATAAAATATTGAGCACATCATACTAGCAACAAACGTGTATGTACAAGAAATTTTTTAACATTCATGGTTTCCTGAAATATGTGACAGAGGTTTTTATTCTGCACACTTTAACTTTACATATAGCTCAATACAAATTTCACTTAATAGTTTGACATGTGGTAGCTATTACCACCTACTATTCATCCTCACATGAAAAAAGCAAAGACATTTTTACAAACTTCAAAAATGTAAAGTAGAATGAATTCAATAAGGAAATGGAATTGAGGTTCACAAAATTCAACAATACAACCAATAACATAAATTCATACATCTGATAAATATTCATAGATGCATCTCCAAAGCATATAAAAAAAATTAAACTCTAATTACACGATAGAATCAGTCAAGCTGATTAAAACTAGAGATACCAGCAGCACAATACTCAGCAGGATCAAATTCAGTTGCAAAACAACTGAACTAAGAACTTGTGTGTTGAAACAAATTCTGTTGTATTTTGAGGATTGGGTGGGGGGGGGAATATGCCATTAACAAACACACACAGGTTCTGTTTCACTTCTTTTATTATTCTAGTCAATTTGTTAACATTTAACCATTTAATTAATTGTTTCATTAATTTTTTTAGTCAATCAATGAATAGCGACAAAATGACCTTGACAAACCGAGCTGATTAATTGATTAACCAAACAATCAATTAGTTAACTAGTGAAACTTTTACCAATTGACTACTAATAATAAAAGAAGTGAAAGATCGTGTGTGTGTGTGTGTGTGTGTGCGTGCGTGTGTGTGTGTGCGTGTGTGTGTGTTTTTATTAATGGAACCCACTGGAGAAACACCAAGAGAAAGAAAACCAATCAACAAACAAATAAATGAACAAACCAAGTTATAAAAAAAATATAAGGAACACCGTATGGCAGCAAGTATCAGAAAATGTGACTATTTTTTGTCTCTAGGAAAACATTCTATTGACTCACCACAATATAACTTCAGTCAAATACAAAGTTTCTATAAGCCATACTGAACACACAAAAATGGATATCAATTATATTCTTTCAACATTTACATTCGGCTACATTAAATTCTTATTACACCATTTTTACAAATACTAAACTTTTCTTTTGTTTGGTCAGGAGGAAGAAACTGTTGTGCGCATGGCTATCACAGACCATCCCAAGACCAACCAAAAATTTAAACTCATTAATTTCAAGAGAATCATAAGCAGGAAGGGAATTCTTGAAGGATAACATTCTCAGCAAGAAAGAGACTGGATGTAGTGGTTTATGCAAGAATTAGGGATGAAGAGACATAAATATAGGGGATGAAAGGTGAGGCATTCAGAAGGGCTTAAATGAAGGCTGCCTGATACTGGCTAGTTCTAAGGAGCAGAAAGGAGACAGCTTGCATGCGCACACGCACACACATGTTCTGGAAAATTTCTTGGTAATAGTATATCAAATGGTATGCATAAACAGGATATAGTTTGATAAAATGTCTGTCTGTTTGTCTGTGCATGTGTATCTATGTATAGATGTAGGACATGTATTCTGCAATATATTTCTACATGATGCATTTGTATTGCCCAGTTTCCAATAACTGTTACACTACATCAGCAACACTCTTACTAAAACATCTCAAAGCTTTTGCTTCTTCTTTCAGCTTTTAACATAAAATAAATTCATTATTACAAGCAAAGTTGCAAGTTCTAAAATCTTTATAAGATATGTAAGTAATGACTCTACTGAAAAGTAATGGTTGTTACTACCTCGACATGTTTGTTCTGCACAGAACAATGTTTTTCTATTCTTTTTAACACCAGGAGAACACCTCCTCAAGCTGGTTAACATCACAATATTTGTGTCCAAGTATATTGCAAGCAAAGGAGTGAACAACTCCCATGTAGCAGTGACAAGACCAGCACTGGACACAGATTTTGTGTCATTAACCAGCTTGAGGAGGTTTTCCAACTGGAGTTGAAAAGAGTAATAACATTGTTGTATGCAGAACAACCAGATTGAGGTGGTAAGAACCATTACTTCTCAAATTCATTACCTCTATTTCACTTTAACTGACAATCTGTAGTGAACTCAACTAAACCTTTCTGGAATGAAATTTTACCAATATATATCCTGTTTATCCATACCATTTGATATTATTTTATTTCCAAGAAATTTTCCAGAGCATGTATTATTTTCAAAACTTATAGCACTTACCTTTTATCTAGCTTGCCATCAATAAGGTCTTGAGTTTGATTAGAACCAGTTTTGGCAGAGAACACTATGAACTCTGAGATGAATTTAGATGGCATATGGATTAACTTATCAGCAATAGTTAGTGTTTTACCAGTCCCTGTTGGTCCTACACAAAGAACCTGAAATACAAAATAATGGAGTACAATGTTTCCATTTTCATTAATCTTCCCACCAGCTTAAACTAATCTATTATAATATGAATTATGATTCTGTATTTATCCTCTGTCTGCCTATCCACCAAGATGTTGTTTCGGGTATCAATGGTCATGTATCCGCAATGCTACTGACAATTTTCTAACCACGTGCAAGCTTTGCAGTATTGATGCTGGAAGGGTACTAATGGTTTCCTGAATTTCTCTTCAACTATCTGATACCAATTTACCATTCACTTGTCAAAAATTGCAATTTCTTGTAAGACCAGTGTTTGTTATGTTTCCTTATTCTGCTCAACATTTAATGTTCATTTTCCATGTTAGCATTAACTGGATGGTTTGTCTGGATCTGGTAAAACCACAAGACTTTTTTAAGTTCTATTGTAGACTTTGGCATGATTTCTATGCCTGGCTGCTCTTCTTAGCACCAATCACTTTACAGTGTGCACTAGATGCATTGTTTTTTCCCAGTCACCAGTTCTAGTGAGCTCATCAAGTAACTTGCAAGACAAAAGAAGGGGAAAACCCTTCAACTGAGGGAGTGGGTTGCATTTAACTGTTTGGAAGGTGGCTTTGTGCCAGATGTTGGGAAGCTAAAGCATGACCGAAGGACAAATACAGGGGTCTTGCTAGAAAGCAAAAACACTGCTACCCAACATTATATAATAAAAGTGGGTGGAAGTAGCTGAAAAGACGAAGGAGTCGCCAGTAGTGGTGAGATGCCAGAGCATCTCAAGATCCAAGAATGTGAGTAAAAAGAGAATGGGATTGGAATGGAAAGGTGAGCAATTCCATAAGTTTCAGAGGAGAGCAACAGATGATTAGAGATGGGGACACAGGGAAATATAATAAGTGATGAGAAAGGTTGCCAGAAAATAGCAGTATGGAAATGGGCTGAGAGATGCTGATTGTATTCTATGACTCTAGTGTTCTCATACAGACATTTACACTATGCTAACAGCAGAGTAAGTGATACAATAAATTTGGGAATATCTGCAGCTCAAAGATAAAAAGGATACACAAACATCATTATATTTAAATTTAGTTTATTAATATTTTGTAATGGTAGGCATGGATGTGTGGTTGGTAAGTTTGTTTCCATATGGTTTGGGGTTCAGTACCAGTGAATGGTACTTTAGGTTAATTGTTTTCTCCCATAGTTCTACGCAAACTAAAACCTTGTGAGAAGTTTTTATAGATGAAAAGAGAACTGTTGTGTGTGCGTGTGTGTATGTGTATATATCATCATCATCATCATCATATTTTAACATCCATTCTTCCTGCTGGAATGGGTTGGATGGTTTAACAGGAGATGACCAGCTGGAGAGCTGCTGCCTAGATTAAATTTGTCTGTTTTGGTATGGTTTCTACAGCTGGATACCCCTCTTAATGCCAACCACTTTACAGAGTGTGGACTGGGTGCTTTCATGTAGCACCAGCATGTGCACTTTTATATGGCATTGGCATTTTGGTTCTTTCATGTGGCACAGCATGGGTGGTTTTTACGTAGATCTAACATGTACAAGCCCACAAGATTAAAATTGCTCAGCTGAAGAGAGATATAGGGGATATGCCTGTCTGCAAGGACAGCCATGATTTTAATTAGCTGCTTCATGTGTCTTTTGAATGACAGTAAGCCACCAGAAGTCTCAGTCACTTGTCACCTCTGTGACACCCAACATCTGAAGATACTTTCTTACTACTTTCATCTCACATCTTCCTTGGTCTACCTCTTCAACAGGTTCCCTCTACACTTACTGATTAGCAGTTCTTGATGGAGCTGTCCTCATCTATATGCATCACATTACCAAACCTGCATAGACTTTGCTCTTGCACACTACATCTAATGCCTCATATACTAATTTCTCTCTTAAATCATGTACACTCTCTGTCATACATACATTGGAGGAAGTCTGTTTTCTGCACACAAACACACACATATGGGTGTGTTTGTGTGTATCCTCAATAAATACAACTGAAACAGCATTAAATTAAAATAACCATCTGTGTATCAGAGTAAATGTATATACACCATTGAAAGGCATGCTGCTTTGGTTTTTATATGAGTAAAAATTCTCTTCATAAGTATATGTTAAAAAGCACATTACATTATTGAAGTGAAATGAACATTGTCACAGCAGTGATTCATGGCAATGTTAGCCACATTTCATTCTTCTTAGGAATTGTCAAACAAAACTAGTGAGATGTTCATAAAATAGTTTGTTACTTCATCTAAAGCAAAGTTCAATAACTAGAAAAAAGTACAAGTTATATAAGAGTAATATAACAAGTTGATTGCATTGTTAAATCTTTAGAAACTGCATAACTGTTGTAGAAAGGCACCAAGCTGAGATTTGAACTATAGCTCTCAGATTTTCCCTGTCTATAGAAACTACAAACTCACACAATTTGATAAAAGGAAAAGCGTCACCATGAAGAATATGAATTCCTATGCAAATATGGCTTGACTAATCAGCAATGGCTGATTTACTATGATTGAGGTGACAAGCTTCAAAGGAAGTGTGCAAGTTTTCCTACCAAACATTTCAGAATGTTTGCACCAACAGAGATGAGTAGACAAGTGAATTTAACTTTAGGCATCCCAGGTTTATATGGATCACATTGCCTTTGCACTGTATGATAGTTTTATCACCTCTCTCTCACCTATTCTCCCAGCAAATTCAAATGCTGAACAGAGAGTACCACTAAGCTAAGTAAGGGAATCTAAGTCACTTGTCTCAAAGGGTCATTCTCTTGCCTCCTTTTCTACTTTTAAGTAACATGCTTATGTGGTAGTTGGCAAAAAGCATCAACCTTTACTTTTCGTGTCCAGTGTAACACATTAATTATATGCAGTGATTCATTTCAATACATTATACAGCAATGTTATGTTCATTGAACAATTGATTCATTAATTTATGTGCAATGATAAGTATAATGATGCAAGTTAATAAAACATTTGGCAAGTCAAACTTTAGTGAGGTTATTGTTTGCACATGCATCCTTTAAAACTCGTGGACAGCTTTAAGAAGAGTATGTCATTAAATATCAAACTATATTCTTGTTAGCAATCTTTAGTATTCCTACAGAACTGCTAACAGTGGTAGAGTATCAGCTATGAAAGCAATTGTGTTTAAATTAGATTAAGGAGTTACTTTTTCATACTTGCTAATGGGAAGAAAAATGTCTTATTGCAGTAATTAAAAGAAAAAAAAGTAGGTGTTGAAATTGTGTCTCTGAATAGAAGAGACTTATAAGAAAGGTTAGCAAGTTTTAGAGGTTCTCGTATGATATTTCGATGATTTATCATCTTTGTAAGATGCTAGGTTGCTAATGACCAACTGTTCTCAAAACAACTTCCTGTAAAACCTGATTTACTATACAGACGACTGTGCAATATCCCAGTCCATTAGATATTGTAAGCATCTCAGCAGAAATCCTTCCTTGTCTTCATATTCTCAATTGCTTTATCTACAACACTGCTGTAAACAAAAATGGTTGGACCCTCTGTCAGGTTTACATTAGGAAGATTCTCTTTCTCCAATTCATTCTCCATATATAAGTAGCCTTTCTTAATAGCACTTCCTCATCTCTTTCTTTTCAGAATCACTTAGTGCAAGTGTACCATTATCTTTCTGTACACACTTCTTACCCACAACATTCTCAACTGCTTTCTGATACATTGAGATGGTGACGACAATGATGATGTTATATACTAGTGTCAGGAAGGACATCTAGCTGTGAAACAATACCTCAAATAAGGTATTCCTGCAGCTCCATGAAAATATAGAAAGACAAATGTAAAATGAATAAACAAATGATATTATATTGACCAGGTGAAGACTTTGATACTTCATAACATTATTATTATTAGAAAATAATAAAAATGCAAAAACAAGTATAATAGTGTGTGTGTGTGTGTGTGTGTGTGTGTGTGTGTGTGTGTGTGTGTGTGTGTTTTAATGATTGCAGTGACTCTTCTTGGATGCAACTGTTTTCACCTCCAAAAATAAACTAAACTCAAGAATAAATTTTTCTGAATGATAATGCTTCTTGTGTAAATTAATAAGATTTCTTTGAGGTTTATCTACAAGCTGTTCTCTGTCACAATGGAAGAAGTTAAGGTTGAAAAGCACAGAGTTTCAGTTGATATTGTTCCAAATATATTATCTAAGAGAAAATTCATGATTTTAAATCAATGTCATAAATTTTAAAAAATATATCATTAAGCATTTTGAATGGTAAAAAGCAATATGACTAACCGTTTTGGTATTCTTCAGAAGCATATCTAATATAAATGAATTTCTAATAGTGTCTATAGTTGGTACAATGATGTCTGCAAACTTGGCATCAACTGGTGTAGTAAAAATTGGTTGACCTTGGTTCCAGTGGACATATTTTATCTATAAATTTGAAAAATTCAAATATAGTTAACATTACAACATTCAAGTGTGGTCGTGGCCAGTGCTACCACACTGGCTCCCATGCAGGTGGCACATAAAAAACACCTTTTGAGCATGGTCGTTGCCAGTACCATCTGACTGGGTCTCGTGCTGGTGGCACATATTGGTACCCACTACAATCTCGGAGTGGTTGGCGTTAGGAAGGGCATCCAGCTGTAGAAACTTTTCCAGGTCAGATTGGAGTCTGGTGCAGCCTTCTGGCTTACCTGTCCACAGTCAAACCATCCAACCCATGCCAGCATGGAAAGCATACATTAAACGACTACAACGATGATATATATATATATATATATATATATATACAGCATGGGTACCAGTTACTCAACACTGGCATCAGCCATGACTACGGTTTCACTTGGCTCAGTGGGGATTATGCTGAAAGATAAACCTCATTTGGTTACATTCCATGAGAGTATCTCTGTCAGCCTATGAACATTTCAGCCTACCTTTATATCAGAAATAGCATCCATACTCCCTTTAATCATCCCTTCTTACTATTAAAAAAAGGACAAATTAGATAACACAATCCATGTTACACAGTGGCAGAAAAAGTTGGGATGATTACACCTTTGATCATGGATTTACTCAACCAGGGTCAACTTGTACAGTGGTTCATTAGAGTCTACCATACTTGTCTACATTGTTCCCATCAATATATACAGGTGAGCCAACAACTGACCTTTTATATGGTCATTCAATCTGCTGTAAATAGCAGCCAGATTCCTATCAATACTCCACCATCTTAATAAAGAAAATACACAGTTCTGATACCAACACCATATACAATATGAGATGGGATGGACAAATGTACATATATGTGTATATACTCAGAACATGAGTATATACACATATATACAATGTAAGATGGGATGAGGTGAAATGTTTTGATTATATGTCAACCCAGTCATGGTTGACCTGCAATTAAGCAACAACAATCACAGAAACGTACAGGACAGTGTTGAACATACAGCATGACCCCTGTACACGACCCCTGTACACAACACCTGTACACGACCCCTGTAACTAAGTAGAGTCATGTTAAATCTGAAGTAATTGTGGGACACAATCAAGCAACTAACTACCTTAGTACTATAATTCAATTCAGACCAAACTGGCTGCTCTCCTTGCTCCACCACCAACAGCAAATCCCCATGCTAACCACCACCACCACCATCTTTGCAATAACAGTAACAACAACAATATTATGAATTCAGTTTAACATTTCGTGACAGTATTTTTCAATGTACTATATAATACTCACTTCAAAATCTTTCGGTTCTTCTTCATCTTCATCAACATCATCACTTTCACAGCCATCATTAATCTTATAATCATATATTAATCCTGGATCAGGCATTTTAATTTCAATCTGAAAATATAATATAGATATAAATTATTTACAACTATAATTTCTACACACACACACACATCATCATCATCATCATTTAACATCTATCTTTGTCAATGCATGGGTAGGATGGTTGACAGAAGCCAGCTAGGTAGAAGACTACCTCAGACTACTGTGTCTGTTTTGGCAGGGTCTTTATGGCTGGATGCACTTCTTCCTAACACCAACTACTCCACAAAGAGGAATGAATGCTTTTTGCATGACACCTGCACGGGTGAGGTCAGTTTTGGTAAGATTTTTCAGCTGGATGCCCTTCCAAATGCCAACCACTTTACAGTGTGGACTGAATGCCTTTTACATGGCACCAACACTGGCAGGGTCACCAAGGAACTTGCAAGACAAGGAATTTTGTGAGGGGATGGGGCATCTTATACATACATACATACATATAGGTTGGCAATGCAAACAGGAAAAATAGAACTCAGAACATGAGCATATACGTATATGTACATTTTTCTTTTTTGTTAGCTCTTATCAAAGTTTGGTAAGTGCTAACATGCAAACTCTTGTCCCTTGAGTCACTGTGTTGCTTCTGCTAAATATTAATATTCTGCTAAGATGATAATGAGCATAGTCTTTTTTTATATATTTGTATATATATATATATTTGTATATATATATATATATATATATATATAT
>NC_068999.1:37127656-37135002 GCF_001194135.2 Octopus bimaculoides | reverse complement strand
AATAATAAGGCAGAATGCTAAACTGAAAGCATATTTTAATATAAATGTGCATAAGGAGGATTAAAAAGGATTTCTAACCGGCTTTAATTACATGGCAAATTTTCAAGAAGAGGGAGAATGAAAATAATGTTTTTTACAAAAATATAAAAAATATTAAAAAAAAAAAATATATACCAATACATTATATTGTCTTTGAGTTTTTAAAGTTCAATGGTAATATATGTAGACAATTGTTAGATAGATTAGGATGCATGAAATTAAAAATGGTGTTGTGTTTAAAAAAGGCTGAGAGTTTATGTGTTAAACAAGAAGTGAGGTGTCAAAACAGGAAGTGAGGTGTCAAAACAGGAAGTGTGTGTAAGGGAAGACAATTCTGTGGGTTTTACACTCTTTAGTTGAAGTTCTGGACTTGACCTTCAACCGTCAGCCAGTAACTCAATGCCCCTAAAATGCTTTCTCTCTCATACATCTCCTTTGTCCTTCTAACAGTTTACAATGATACTATCATGTCAATCGTTGGAGAGGATACTTTTTGCATTACTTAGTAAATTATTCAAGAGGTTATCATGTATCCTACTTTGCAACATATTTTGAGTATTTGAGATAAAAGCTAAAATTATGTTTTACCTCATTAATATCCATTTGTTCTCTAATCCATTCTGAAAACTTAACTCGGCCATCATGGTCACAAGTTGCTCCAATAGTCCAGATCATGCAGAAGAAAAACCAAGGTTCAATCAGCTGCTTTAAAAAATTGTGATATTCTACAGGTTTGGTCTTTGGATCCTGCAACAAAATTCATGGAATAACTGTACAAGGTAGACTAGCAAAATCAACAGTTATGGCATTAAAAGAATAAATAACATCTCTATTGTGTTACAATTATCTTGTTGACTTAGAACACAAGATTTAACTTGTCTTTCAACTTTCTATCAAACTGATAGTAATTTATACCCCATCATTATATAAATAATTGAAGCCATCTGGGTGTTCAGGCCAAATATAAATTTTCTCAGTAAATGTGTGTACCATGAACTGGAAACCAGTACATCAACAGCAAGATACATTCACAGCAATTAATAACACATCGAAACTACCTTAATTTGAAACAGGCATAATTATTTTTTCGTTCCTTTATTCCCTTTTCCCATTATTTACTAAATACTTTGCAGACAACTTTACAGAACTCTGTGATAAAGTAAATGACATGATATTAAATATTGAATAAATAAATAAACAGTTGTTAGAGAAAGAGTTGCTCTAAAATATTACAGTAAATGAGTAAAAGTGTTCCTTACATCCAAACGGAATGGTTCAAAATGGCAATTGAGAAGTTTAAAGAAACTAAATGTCAGGTTACTGTCAACGGTGGAAACAATTTCTTTCATATTCTCTCTTAAGAAATTTATCGCTGGCTTTAAATAGAAGATCATGGAATATGTTAATTAAACTTGCCAACATTTCATGTCTGTACATTAAGACAGATAAGTGTTCATCATTCATTTAGTTAAAACATTACTTTACAACACTAGCATATCTAGAACAATTCATAAAAAATAGTCAATATCTGTACACAGTTTATTTAACATTTCTATAAGTGATCATTGAAATTGCTAGAAATTTCAGACAAATCAAAAGAGATTCCATAAAGTAAAATTGTCAGAGATCAAAAAAAAAAAACCCAGGAAAAGTCATTCATGAGATAGATTGCTAAACAGCACTCAACTCCTCAGGTGATCAAGAATTAAAGGCTCAGGTGTCACCAGCAACCAACCAAGGGCCTTCTACCTGCAACTGAAAACATAATTAAGAAAGACTTACACTACAACTTCAGCAACATTGATGCAACAGCATCATCAAAAGAAGCAGTCACTGAAACCACTGCAGAGGTAGCAAAATTAGAATTACTGACATCGTTTCGGCTGGTATACCCTCCAGCCTTCTTCAGGTGTCTTGGGGAAATTTCAGACCTGGGTTCTCATTCCTAAGGTATTTTTCGATGTTATTATTATCATTGATCAGGTCACTGCTCGGAATCGAACTTGGAATGTTGGGGCTAGTAGGCTGCACTCTTAACCACTACGCCATATGCCCGTGGGCAATTATGGAGTGAATTTTAGGGCTTATAAGTCTAATAATTTCTTATCCTTCCTTAATACCGGTTCCCATATGCTGTTCATATCTGCACTCAGTCTGCTTAGGAGGTTGTTGTGTAATAGACGAAAGGCCTGGGAGACAAGACCAAGGCCATAGCAAACGGTCGTCATGAGCAGGAAGAGGATGAAAATTACATTGTTGGTTGTCTTATTTAGCAAAAAGTTGATGGGAAACCAGAGAACTCATCACTCCCACCACCACCACCACTACTACCATCAAAACAGCAGCATAAAGAAAACTGCAATCACATCAACAATATATGGAACAACCAAAACATAAATAATAACATAAAAACTCCTCAGTTATTCTCTTCTCAATGCAAATGCTGAGTTGAAGGCAGATGCAAAACACAATAAATAAGTGGGGAGGGTACTAACAAACTTTTCAAAATGGTGACAAAGGATAAACTTTTGATGTAAACTACATTAAAGCACCATAGAGACATATTGAAAAGGTTATCAGACGATATGTCAGACTTTCCAATTAAGATAGCCAATACAATGCAGCAAAGAACCTCAATGCCTAAAAGATCGTGCAAAGAATATAAGTTGCGATCGTGATACACACCACAAAGAAATGATCAAGCTCAGTAATAATCTATTAACTCTCCACGGTCTGTCTACCCTATGTGAAAGGCCTCTCTGAAAAGATACAAAAGATATGCGGCCCATATGACATCAGGACAGTATTCAAGTGTAATACAACAATTCGCAAATATCTCCTTCGAGTAAATCTACCAATAGAAGAGAATATGACCAAAGACTGTGTGTACTCCATCCCATGCAGCTGTGGTAGGTTATATAAAGCAGAAACATACCGCCCCCTCCAAATAAGGGTAGATGAACATCGCAAAGCTATGACACAAGGAGATATTGATAAATCGGGTATAGCTGATCATGTATGGAAAACTGTAGACCGCCTCCCCTTGTGGGATGAAGTTAAAATAATAGACAGAGAACACCACTGGAAAATACGAAAACTAAATGAAGCAGCACATATGCTAGGACACAACAACCTCCTAAGCAGACTGAGTGCAGATATGAACAGCATATGGGAACTGGTATTAAGGAAGGATAAGAAAATATTAGACTTATAAGCCCTAAAATTCACTCCATAATTGCCCTCGGGCATATGACGTAGTGGTTAAGAGTGCAGCCTAATAGCCCCAACATTCTGAGATCGATTCCGAGGAGTGACCTGATCAATAATAATAATAACATCGAAAAATACCTTAGGAATGAGAACTCAGGTCCGAAATTTCCCCAAGACACCTGAAGAAGGCTGGAGGGTATATCAGCCGAAACGATGTGTTAATAACAAACAAGATGAGGACAAATATCCGTCAAATGTAAATAATATAAAATAATGTAAAATTGATAAGCTTTATCAAAAAAGTAGTTATAAATTACAACAGAAACTGTACAAGGAGAAATTACAAGGTGAAACTAATTAACCAATTAACAGAGAAAATTAGGAAAAGACATAGCAGCCTTTATATTTGCAATGAAAGTGGTTCTTGACACTGGAAGCACTGAATGGTTGTGTAAGGAGGAGGGGGAAAATCACAGGGTTTAAATGGTTGGTCTTGCAAAAATAATGACGGGGATGCATTGCAAGCCTTCCTATTTCATATTTGACAGAAAAAATTCTTACCTTTAAAAATAGATCAAAAAGTTCTGCCAATTTTTCTTTAAAGGGCTGAATGGATGGTGGTATACTATTTAACCAGCATTCTACAAAAGGATTCAGTCCTAAAATACTTGGTTCTAAATATACCATGCCACATCGACTGACAGTTGCAGGTGAAGCAACTGCAAGATCCTGAACTTCAAACATCATTGTCATGCACTGAATTAGAAAGTAAGAAATCCATTCAAATATCTTCTCTGAAAAATAGCAAAGTGAACAACACTTTACTGATTAATCAGAGGAATATTATTATTATTATTTCATTTGTGTCAAAGCAACTAGAAAGCACAACTTTACCTCTTCCAACTTGATGATCTCACCACTACTCAGACACAGTTTTTTATTGTCATCTAGAACAGTGTTCATGTTTTCAATCCAAACTGCATCTACAGGCCCATCAAATATGTACCATTTCTTATCAGTATTCTGACTTCCTATAGAGGCACGTATCAAAGAGGATAGTATACCATCAGTCCTAGAAAATAATATCAAGGCAATACTTTCAGTTTCAAGTAGATATGACAATATTACAAATCTTTTACTATTGTTGAAACCTATACTGAAGGATATAACCCTTTGAGTGTAATTATATTTTTTTTATAATCTCTTGCATTCTTTATTGTAGAAACTGGTACTGAGCACATGGTTTTCTTGATACAAACCACCAAAACATTAGTTCAGCTCTTACTGTCACTAATGCAAACTTAACTGGCAAACTGTTGTACCACTCAACTATACCCTTACATAGTATAACAGTAATATTGTGTTGAGCAATACTTTGCAACAATGTCAAAGTAGTAACATGCAGGCACAACTATGGTACAGTGAAGTTACAACTATGGTACAGTGAATCTTTTAAAGCAACCCCATTTGTAAAATTTGAAATTAAGCTTTCTCTTCATAACTAGAATATGTTTCAACCCAATCAGTTAATGACTGTTTACAAGTTGAATTAAGACCTAAATAATTCACAAATTTCATACTATGCTATTCAGTGGTAGCTCGTGTATAGGCACTGTGGAACTGCAGCTCCCCCTATTTCCACTCAATATTATCGATAACATTCAATATAATGAATCTTTTTTTTTGCTTTAATTCTTTCTTTACATGTGTACATTATATAATCCTTAAGCCTAATGTCAGTAGCCATCCCCTAGTTTATGAAAAAAAAAAAAATACAAAACTCCTTGTATGGAACTATGCACTTCACAGTTCCAGAGACACGGTGTTTGGCTGTTGTATGCATGCTCATATGTCTGAGACAGGAAGCTGCACACTAGGGAAAGAGAGCAATGTGGTTCACGCAGTGCCAACCCTGGTGTGCTGGTGAAGGGCAGTGTTTCTTTTTGACTCTGTGTGTGTTGTGCTTAAAAACATGTTTATATTCTTGAATGTAATAAAGTGTAGAATTAGATTTATTTTCTTGATTCCAGCTACAGCGTTGCTGGTAGGATTTGAAAAATAGGGCATATTTTCCCCCCTTATTTTGTAATTTAGTGGGTATTTTTGAAAAACAAAGGGAACTTTGTAGTGGAGTTCAGTGAACAAATTAAATTCATTCCCCAGCAGTGGCTAAAACGCAAACCAATCAAGTTTATGTATAAATTTTCTTTTTATATGTTTGTTTCCTTTTACACAATATTAAAACAACTAAAGATTTTCTGAAGCAGCACCCCGCCGCCTCCCACTAATGCTACTGTTATGTAAACAAACTGCTTAGACCTCATCCAAAAAGATGATCATTTAGCTGATTGTCAAAGATTTAGGCACCAACATATTTCAACCATCAACACAGATGCACTGTCTCTTCCGTCTGCATTACTGCAACTGGTTTCAACCAGCCTACTGTAGAAGATCTTCCTCCTCTCACACATTTGTTCAATGACACACCAGTCGCTTATTCTCTTGAGATGCCTATTTCAGTTTCATCTGCCAGATTCAATGCTAAGTATCTCCCCTTTCTTTCTTCTTCAGAACTGATACTCTCTAGAATTCCATCCTTGCTCTACTTTTTCCCTGCAGATGTTAACCTACATTTGCAAGAAACTCACTATTCTAGGACTTGGTACAATGGTCCTGTGTACAACATTTCATCTATTCACTAATTAATAAAAAAAGGAAACCACTCTTCTCCAAAGAGGACATTGCATACTCAACTTAGTCAGGTGTTAGTCATGTATGTTTCATGTTTGAGGGACAGAAACAACTATAAAACATGCAGTTGTAATAGACCTGTGCTTTTATTGAACAGGTGACAGGAGTAAATATAGAAGTATTTTAACATAGGTTAATAAAGGCTGCAGTAGTGTAGTACAACATGTAATACTAGTTTTAGTTATAAACTTGGTGAAAATAGGTTAATTTATACTGCAATTTTATCAATATCTAATACTATGATATAACAGTAAATAAAATACTAAAAATTAAATGAGAAAATAATACAATTACCATTCATGGGTTAGAAGATCAAATTCACCATATAACTGACCCATTGTTATAGACTTAGGATTTAACACAAAAGATTGGACTTTCTCAAAGGGTTCTCCTGACGGTGACATTTCTCCTTTCAATGAGGTTATGGCACATTTCAATACTTCATAACACTGAAACAGAATATTTTAAATACTCATATAGCATCAGCCTTCATTATTGGAATGGATTGTATCATTTGACAGGATCCAATAGTTCTGAAGTACTGTGTGAAGCAGCAATGTCTGCTATGACATGGTCCTTATGGTTAGATGCCCTTCCTTATACCAACCGCTTTGTAGAATGTACCAGGTAATCTTTTACATAGTTTTGTCACTAGTGAGGTCACCAAGTCATAAACCAAACCCCCTCATCAGAGTGGGGTTGTAGTTTTGAGGGAGGTGGCTTTATGCCAGGTTTTAAGAGGAAATAGGGTCAACTGTTTTACTGTAAAGGAGATATGTAGTTATCCCAGTTGCAAAGAGAAAGAGATGTTAGCACCCTCAAGATACAAGAGGGTGACTATGAAGAGGATAGGGTGAAAAGAAGAGGAGTGGTGGTGTGTAAGTTTTCAAGAGTGTAAGAACAATAGGCGGCTAGAGGTGATGGGATAGGTGAATGCAGTGAATGGCAGACAGAAGAGGAAGCAAGATCAAATGGGTATATCAGTATAGGAGGAACTTGTTTTAGTTTCTGTCTACCAAGTCCACTCATAAGGCTTTTGACTGTCTCAAATGTATAATGGATGACACTCACCCAAGATGCAAATTTCTAAACCATACAACCTAGTCTATATGCGTGTATGCATGCGTATTGTGTATGTATATGTGTACTCGTATATATATATATATATATATATTATTATTTTTCTGTAATAATGCCCTTTATATAAATATAAACGAATAATTATATTCTTGGGAATAGAAATTTCCCTTATGAATTTTTTTACACACTAGCTTCTTGATAAAATTCTTGTAAAAGAGTTTTATCCTATTTTGAATTTATATATATATATATATATATATATATAT
>NC_068999.1:37125626-37127533 GCF_001194135.2 Octopus bimaculoides | reverse complement strand
GAGGGATAATCCCAATTTTCAATATATAAGTATATCCTCAAAAGCATAGAAACATTTATAATGGATTGTCATAAATTTGTGTTTTTTCTCAATGGGTCATTCCATTTGAAATCACCAAAGTTTTTAAAAGTGCTCTGGGTCACATCTCAGGTTAGCTTCAAAATTTAGCCACCTGTCTTCTTTTTTGAAAATTGGGATTATCCCTCTGGATTGCCATTGCTTTAGTCTCTTTCCAGATGTTCAAACCACCTGATATGCACAATTCAGCCAGGCACTATTTTCTCTGTTTAACACTTTTCATATCTCCAACCAAATTTTGTTCTCCCCGGGAACCTTGCCACGTTTGAGCATTTTAATTGCCTTTATGACTTCAGGTTCAGTGAGGTTAATCTTCACTCTTAGACGCACTTAATATCCACCCGGATAGATTTAGAAGACCAGCAAAGTATCCTCTTCACCTCCCAATGAAGATCTTCTCTGTAGAGAGAAGAATTCAACTGAATTCTTAATGATAGGGGCAAAGGAAGATTTCTTGCAGTAAGAAAGAGGCTCAGAAGAACAATCATACCGCATATCCAATCTTAGTTAGAGGGATCCATTCAAAAAATATATTGCAATCTCCCCACTAATGCCAGTACAATGAGCAATAAACCTGCAACTTGTTCAAGGAGGCACAGGGTGAGAGCACGACAGATGTGTGCCTCAGGATCCCAAAGCAGAAGCAGAAAGGAATGACTATTATGGATTGGGAATAGGAATTGAACTAGGTGAAGAGGCCAAATACTATTGGCTTTATTAGTTGGTGTCTACAAAATTCCATGGCTCCTGTATGATAGATATGGACGGACACACACACACCATCATCACCATACAATGAGCATGTTCCAAGCTGGCATGGATCGGATGGTTTGATAGGAACCAATGTGTACAAGAACTGCACTGAACTTCAGTTTTTTTGCTTTGGTTGGATGCCCTTTCTAACATCAACTACTTTACAGTGGGGACTGAGGGCTTTGTTCACGCCACCTGCACTGTTGAAGTTGCTATGCAGTTTGGAACATTAACAAAGTGAGAGAGATGATCTGTAGAAGACGCAAGACAGAATAGTGATAAGGCATCCACATGACCAGACGAGGCTCAAGCTACATAGAAGTGGTTAGATGGATGGTGTGTAAGATTGCATGGGAAGGTGCATCGGGGAGGGCAGACTGTCAAAATGGGTTGAAGTGAAGGGAGGAAGAGACAAAAATTGTCGGCTAGGGATGATAAAGGGATGCAGAAGAGTAGAGGGCAGCACAGAAAGCAAGAGATACAGACAGAGAGAAAGAGAGAGCAAACACTACAGGATAGTCAGTTTCAATCTCTAGAATACTATTATATCTCATTATTGAATCATTATTGAATCATTCATGAAATATTTTATCAGAGAGTTAATGAATCTCTGAGAGCTTCACCTGATATTCTAATATTTTACCTGTTCACATATTCCCATAATTCTATGATTTTTCAAGAAAATATTTTCAGATAACTTACCTTTGTTTTACCCGAGCCAGTTGGTCCTACAAGCATCAGACCATGGCGAACCACTGTCGTTTCATAAAGTTGGATACATTTGTGGATAAAACCTTTCAATAAAACCACAAAAGAAAAAAATACAAGATTTTAAAATATTGTTGTATTTTGGGATTCTTTCGATTGTTTCATTCATTTGACTGTGGCCATGCTGGAGCACTGCCTTTAGTCAAACAAATTGACCCCAGAGCTTATTCTTTGTAAGCCTAGCACTTATTCTATCAGTTTCTTTTGCTGAACCGCTAGGTTACGTGGATGTAAACACACCAGCATCAGTTGTCAAGTGATGGCAGAGGGACAAACAGAGACACACAAACATATACACACACATTATA
>NC_068999.1:37124872-37125554 GCF_001194135.2 Octopus bimaculoides | reverse complement strand
ATATATATATATATATATATACATACGACAGGCTTCTTTCAGTTTCTGTCTACCAAATCCACTCACAAGGCTTTGGTTGACCCAAGGCTATAGTGGAAGACACTTGCCCAAGGTGCCATGCAGTGAGACTGAACCCAAAACCATGTGGTTGGTAAGCAAGCTACTTACCACACAGCCACTCCTGTGCCTATGGTCATTTATTTTTCTTTTCTGCCAAATAAACACACACACTAAATATATTTTTTCTTTGCTTGTTTATTATTGTTCTTACTTTATTATTTGAATTCATGTCCATTGTCTGGAAAACTTTCCTCACACATCTGTGACCTCTTCAGTGACACATTTCATTTCCATTAGTGCTATTGCTTCACTTACACCATTCTATTCTTCTAAGATGTGTTATTTCTTTACTACCCACAAGGGGCTACACACAGAGGGGACAAACAAGGACAGACAAACGGATTAAGTCGATTATATCGACTCCAGTTACACACTGGTACTTATTTAATCGACCCCGAAAGGATGAAAGGCAAAGTCGACCTCGGCGGAATTTGAACTCAGAACGCAGTGGCAGACGAAATACCGCTAAGCATTTCGCCCGGTGTGCTAACGTTTCTGCCAGCTCGCCGCCATGTGTATCCTTATGCGTGCATGCACTTGTGTCCTTGTTTGTGTGTGTGTT
>NC_068999.1:37113933-37124685 GCF_001194135.2 Octopus bimaculoides | reverse complement strand
TGTGTGTGTGTGTGTGTGTGTGTCATAGCTTTTAGCAGCAGTGTGGCCTTCCCCTCTGTCCCATCCTCTCACCTCATTGTGCTGCTGCTGTCCTAAGATCCGGAAAAAAAAAAAAAAAATGAAGGAAATGGTACAGTTGCTGTATTCCTGTGTATGAATGTTTGATCACAGTGTTGCTAACGTGATTGTTGTTGTTGTTCTTGCCATCCTTAGCATCACTGCTGCTGCTGCTGATAGTTGTATTGTTGACATCATTATAACTGTCCATGAAATTTCACGTGTGTGTGTGTGCGTTTGCTTTATATGTAGTATGTATCCAAGCCCTTTATATAGTTTTATTTATTTATTTTATCTATTTCTATGTCTTATATTTATCACAGATATATTTATTGATTTATTTATTTATCTATTTACTTATTTACTTATTATTATTTTTCCCCTCTATTTTTATACATCAATCTCTATTCCTCATAGGTAAGTGCATATCTGTCTATTGTGTGTGTATTACCCTGTATGTTTCTGTGTATTATTTATGGTTTATCTATTTATTTCTATTATTTTTTTCCCTCTCTCTTCTCATCCCAACTGTCTTTAGTTATGTGGTGTGGTGTGGTGTGGTGGTGGGTGTTACTGTTCCATTCGTGTTTTTTATTGAGGCTCGGTCTGTCTACTGTTATGTGTGTAGTTTCTGTGATCTAAGTGTTGTATCAGTTGTATATGTCGATAGTACTTTAACCTCTATACTATTAATCAAGCCTCCATGTTCTGTCTGAGCATGTTGGTAGAGCACTGACAAGCTTTTCCCTTCTTTGAGCTCTTGCCAGTGTTCACCTATTTGCTCTCCTATGCTGCATGCAGTCTTTCCAATGTAAGCAGTTGTCGTGTTTTTGCACCATCCCTCAGTACATCGTAAGCTATACACTACATTCCTAACCTTACAGTTAACCTGTGGCTTCATCTTACACTGTACAGGGGGACTTATCAAAGGGATAGGTATTGCAGATCAGGAATTTTAAAGGGAAGAGAAAGGGGAAGTAGAAGAGGAAGTGGAAGAGAGAAGGGAAGAGGGGGAGAAAGAGGAAGCAGAAGAGAGAGAGAGGAAGTGGAAGAGGAGGAGAAAAGGGAAGAGGAAGGAGAAGAAAGGGAAAGAGGAAGCAGAAGAGAGGGGAAGTTGAAGAGGAGGAATATCTCCTTATGTAAAATGTATTACATACCTTGTACAGCTTTAAGATTGAATTTTCTACATGCTCTCTTCAGTGCTGTATCCAACGATCCATAATCAACTGGTTCTTCCCTTTATATTTAAAAGAATAAATTAGTTTGATCATTTATACATTATTGAACTGTTAATTCTCAATAGATATAAACCATATATTCTAAATCAGACAAAATGGTTACAGAAAAGAGTATTTTACTAAGGAATACCAAAACCACCTTTTTTTTTTTGTATTCTCTGTTAATGTTTAGAAAAATAATTTTAAATGTAATTTAATCCAAAGACTCAAAATTTGGCACTAAAAATCTATAAGTAAACCCTCAATTAATAATGTTGCAAAGATGTTGTTATATAAAGGCAGTAACTTACTTAGTGTTTGGAAACAGATCTGAAACAATTCCATTGAATAATTTTAAATCATCAACCAGAAATTTAGGAACATTAACATCTTGTATTGCTCTCAATGTGACCAGATCCTTTGGACAAAGAATAAAAAATATTCCAAATACAATTAAAGGAAAAATTTGTTATCGAATATTCTTTATTTTATCATTTCCTAATTAGGCAAACAGAAAAAGGTAAAACAGTAAGGTATTTTAGTAAAGAGGTCAAATTTGAAAGCCTCGCAAGCATCAATTTATCTTTCACTTGGTTCTGTGGCAATGCTGGCTAATTGCCTTGATGCTATAAAACACATATGGTGAAATGGTGTTAGCACAGAACCGTTAGCACACTGGGCGAAATGCTTAGCGGTATTTCGTCTGCCCGCTACGTTCTGAGTTCAAATTCCGCCGAGGTCGACTTTGCCTTTCATCCTTTCAGGGTCGATTAAATAAGTACCAGTTACGCACTGGGGTCGATATAATCGATTTAATCCATTTGTCTGTCCTTGTTTGTCCCCTCTGTGTGTAGCCCCTTGTGGGTAGTAAAGAAATAACACATATGGTGAAATATACTGGAAAAGTTCATTTGCATAAAACTATAGAACGTTTCTGATGTTCTATTTCATGTTGCATATTTACTAATTTTAGTACATCAAGAACATGGACTTAGTAATATTAGAATTATCTAAACTGAGCATAAACAAAGATTATACTTGATTTAACAGGGGAAAAAAAAAGTACATTTCTCTTTGTTACCCTGTTGTTTGTTTTGTTTTTTTTTTCTACCATTTCACAGGTTCCTTCTTTTTACTAACTTTCTGAAGAAGAGCTTAAATTCGAAAATGAAAGACACTTTCATGGAGAAATAAACTAATAATTACACTTTATTTTGCCTTTTGTTTCCAACCATTTGTTTGTCTCATTCACTCCATCAGTCCACTCATCTCCTGCTATCATCATCATTATTTTACATCTCTTTTCTACACTGGCATGGTTGGATTGTTCAACAGGATCTGTCAGATCAGATGGCCATGTTTTGCCCCCATGTTTCAATTTTTATCATACTTTCTAGCCTTTCTAACACCAACCACTTTGCAGGGTATATAGTCTCAGCACACTAGAAGTTGTTTTGCCATCAGTGGGACTAACAGACCCCTCTCAAGCCCTGCATTGTTTGCTGCTTGAATCAGTTTTCTATGGACCCATCTCGAAAGGAATTTGCTTTGTAACTCACAAGATGAAAGTACAGAATAAAAGTATGAAGGCAAAAACTGATTTATCGTTGCGAGAGGAAGGTATTGGAGAAAGTGAGAGAGGACAGTGGTAAGAGGGATTAATTGAGGTGACAAAGGAATGGGGAAGAGAACACCCACCTCCACAGCTAATTAGACTACCTAGGTAACAAATGTTATCAACTAATTCTCGGGAGCCATCCAGATATTTCATTGTGAATCTATTTTCTGAATACTTTTCCAGTTTGAGATATGATAGCTATAGGAACTTACTCCTAATCATGTACTTCTTTTGCGGTTCTCTCATTAGAAATATGGTGTCAGACAAAGCTGAACTGCATCTCATCCAAGCTAGTCCTGTTCCTTATCAGTTTTGTGATAACCCTTTCTGTGACCTTTCATTCAACAGTCTGATGCGTCTATAGTTACCTCTTTCTAGTGCATCTCCTTTTCTCTCGTAGCAGTTATCAATGACACTCTGACACCACTTATTGGCTAATGACACTTTCTTGTTTTACCTGATTTACCATGAGTGACTATCCCATACCCTACTACACCAGATAATTCAAGCATCATGGTAACTAGCCCTGAAAGCCAAGCAATTGTCCTTACTATTGTCCTTATTGCTCTTTCTACCATACTGCTCTCAACTTGGATAGTTGCTACTTCTGCTTTGCTGGTCACTTGTCTCATCATCATCATCATCCTTTAACATCCATCATCTATGCTGGCATTGGTTAGATGGTTTGACAGGATCCAATGAGCCAGAGCTCTGTGATGAGCTTCAATGTCTGCTTTGGCTTGGTTTCTATGGTCAGATACCCTTCCTACCCACACTCCTATCTATATTTCTGCTAACAGAATGCCAACTCCACCCATCTTACCTATCCAGAAGAATTTCATTACCTGTTACTTGTCTGTGATGTTACAGGCCAAGACACCACTCCATCTTGACTCTTGGATGCAGCACACATGCAGTCATCTATGGCCCTTAGTATTTCTACAAGCTCACTAGACCAGATCTACCTCTCATCATGCAAACATCAAGGGTAGCTAAACTTTTGAACCTGATAGGGTGGGTGGGAAAGAGATTTCAAATTGTGCTTAAGTGTTTCGGTTCTCGACATATTGAAATAAAGTGTGCAATTACCCACTTCTACACAGCCATGGATGAGTCACAAGAAAATGTCAGACATTGTCACTTTCCAAGGGCTTCAGTGGGAACGACATTCATAAGCTGAAGCACACAAGCAGATACACAAGAGACATGAACATGGTTATGCATATGAACTTGAACTACATAGTAACACACCTGTAGATGTTTATATGTGGATTTAAGGAAACCTGTGAAGACATTTATATATAGATACACACACACACACACACACACACACACACACACACACACACACACACACACACACACACACACACACACACACAGGTATGCTGGTAGATAGGTATATATTTGTGCATGTACAAGACATACACATACTCACACGGAGAAAGAAAGAGAAGAGAGTGAGAGAAACAATTCCATACATCTTGAACTAATCAAGCTTAAGTTTCAATTCTATTTAAATTAAGGTACAAGAAATAAAAATCATGTATGTCCTTACTTCTTTCATGTCTGGCTGCTGACGTTTGAGGTTTCCTGCTGTCGATATTACACTTTTCACAGCCCTCATGCCAAAATCATAATGGTCCTGTAAAGGAAATGGTATATATTGATTAGCACATGCAACCTAATCAGAATGTGTTGCTTATACATATGTAATGATGGACATCTTGAAAAATCATTTTGTGAAGACAACAAATACTAAAAAGCATCAAAATACTATATCAGTTGACCAAATTTCATAAGCACCAGTAGATGGCACTAATACGTCACATGATTTCATCATGTTGCAGATCATCAACAGTAGGAATTCAAGAACCAAATGTCAGAAAAATCAGTCAAACCTGTATAGAATAGTGACATCATTGCAAAAAGCTGGTAGTCTGTCTATTAAATTCACTGCAAACAATAGAGGCAGCTATTATCTAGCAAATCCTACCTACCCTAGATGTGTTGTTTATAACACCATAGGCTGTAGTGAACATCCTGAAAAATCATTCTGTGTCAACAACAAATGCTAAAAAGCATCAAAATACTATTTCACTTGACCAAATTTTATAAGCACCAGCAGATAGCACTACTATCTCGCATTTGATGCTTGCCTTTCTACTGCTCATGGTCTGCAATATGATGAAATTATATGATACAGCCGTGCCATATGCTGGTACCGAGGAAAATTGGTCAATCAAAATAGAGTTTCAATGCTTTTTAGCATTCGTTGTCTACATGAAATGATTTTTTTGGGAACATTCACCGCAGCTAATGACACTATACACAACATGTCCAGGTTAGTTTAGATGTGATAAATAATATTAATTACAAAGGCTACTTCTGTGACTAATAGCTAATTCAACATGCATTGATTTCATTCAGCAAAACTATCAAAATGATGAGTCTTATTTAATGACATATTTAAGTCTTGCTCTAAAATAATTTTTAGCTTTCAAAAAGAGAATGGCGGGATTGACAACATATAGTAAGGTTTCTGACATTGTGGGACTTCATTCAATTTTGGTACAGTCAGAATCACACACACACACACACACACACACACACTCTTAAATAGATTGACTGAATCTGGGGTAGCGTTTAGAATTATATTTTGATAAACACAAAAATAATATTATAGCATTTGGCAGAAAAGACAAAGTAAACACCATATTTAGAGAGAGAGGGAAAGAAAGAGGAAAAAACCTACCTGAGAACTAAGTTGTTCTGATGACAATTTAAAAGTGGATACAATCTTTTGGGCCAGCACTTTGGCTTCAGAGAAACCAAATGAAAATAGGCTAATTTCTGCAATCAGAGCATAATCTGGCACCATCATGGCAACAGGACGAAACAATGCCTGGAAAGTATATCAGAACAGTTTCAGTTGCTTCAATGATATTTTGTAATTTTAAGATGCCAACTTTTGAACAATATAAGCCAAATATTAGAAGTAATGATGTAAAAAATTATGATCAATCCTATATTTTACTTATCTCTTCAATAAATTGCTAAATATTCAGAACTGCAGTCATGCTTCTCAATCAACCACCACTCATTAAAGATTCTAATTACAACCTAAACTATTTTTAGTTCTGTTTTATCTTAAAAGCAAAACACTTTGGATAGATTGTACTGATTAGTCATGGTGCATGGTGCTGAAAAGACCCAACCAACCAACAAAATGTATCGTGGCACATGAGTAGTGTTGTTTAGAGGTTGAGATATATTTTGTACCAAGCCTACATTTGCTGTTCTCTAACCTTGTGTCATTGGTCCTGACCAACTCTCCCCTGATTATTGATCATCATCTACCTTTTTCCTATCCCTCTATTTCTTAAGTCCCCACTACCTGTACAGACTGCATCATCCTTATCAGTCTGACTTCCTTGCTCTTTATTAGACCTATATATAAGACATTTTATCAAACCTTTCTACCCAAATATAATCGAACTTTGACACGGTGTACAACCAGTTATTATTTCTCTCTCTTCTGGATCACTTCTATTGTCCCTCATCACCTACTCATGCTTTTATCTCATCACTCACCCTTACCTTTGTCCACTTCTGCTATTTCCATCAGCCCTTTCCAATTCCATTCTTAAATAACATTTTCTCATCATATTCTTCATCCTTCCACCTAACTATTCTGGTTCTTCTAATATCATTACTCTCTTTTATTCCCCTCCTAGGTCACCTAAGCAAAAATGTAACACTCTAGGGTATTAACTTCTCTCTGTGCTTAAACCTTGTCTCTCAGTCACCCATTCCTGGCCTTTCTGCTGTCATCACTTCCTTTCCACTGTGTACATGATACTCCACCTTCTGTGCTGGTGCTGCAATGGAATGCTCCACCACTGAGTTTCTTAATGGTGGTGCTATGAAAAATGCATCCAGTACATAGTAAAGTAGTTGGCAAATGACCAGAGAAAGCACAAGGTTGTGAAACCCCTCTAGTCTTGTTGCCTGAGGGCTGTCATGAGAAAACGTATTCAGTACACTCTGTAAAGTGGACAGAAGGACATCCAGCTGTAGAAATCAAGCTAAATGATCCCAACAAACATCAGTCTGTTGAGAGCAGGCATTTACAATATGAAATGAATTGGACAATGACAGTATATAAAGCAGACATAAAACAATGACAATAATGACATGAAGATGATGATAGCTGTGACAGCAGTGGTGGCAATGACTGCTACAATGATGATGACAATTTAGAAATGTAGTAGGTCATGTAATTTTAATTATTGTAACTTTTAGCAGAAAAAAAAAATTGTTAAAAATATTTCAACAGATCAAAAACAGAATATCTCTCAAAAATTATGTATGTTAATGTAGATGTCAGAAATACGGAAGCATCTTTTAATAAAGCATATCTGTGCTTGTTGATCTGGAGAAAGCTTTTAACATGATCCATAAATTGAATAGTACCACAAGGGAATACATAGAGTATTTACAAAAATTACCAGAAAATTATCTATACATATAGTTCATATATAGAAATATTACCAAAAAGAAAATAGGTGTACATAAATTTTATATATATATATATATATATATATATATATATATATATATACAAGGAAAGTAGGTATACAGTAAGCTGGTTTGTATAAATATCACCAAAAGAATGATATAATCTTTATAAAAGATCTAACATTAAATTCAAATTGCAATTACTTTCAAGTTATCAGGTAATTCCGTCCGTCCAGCATAGCCAGGATTCATAGTGATGAATACAGCACAAGAGGGTTTCAAAGCAATTTCTACCCCTTCAAAAAAGAACCGATCCACCTGGAGATACAACAAAGGTATAATAATGGCAAGTAAACAATGACATTACAATAAACTATCAGGAAAGAAAATATACACATTTACTAACATGTTGCATAGATATGACTAATGTCAACTATTTACTGGTGTCAAATAAGCACCACTACCATCAAATATATTTTAATAGTGTCAGTTACATCTAACTAGTGCTGAAAAATAATACAACTATGAAATATAATAATATTTATGATTATTAAATAAAAAACAACAAATGTCAAATTAGAACAGTGGTAAATATATATGCAGTGTCTAAGACATAGAACTAGTGACGAATAGTGTCTAAATATATACTATCAGAGTCAAATTTATAAGACAAGCATTAAATATTTACAAGGATAAAATATACAATCAACTTAACCGTCAAGTTAATATCAAAATCTTCTTTACATTTTTTAGCTCTTTTTCCACAACCAGTTATAACTTGTGTGTGTGTATAACTTGTGTGCATGTGTGTAATATATATACACATATACATATATATATATGTTAAAAGCTATGGTCAATCATAGAGTGATCACTGATTTTGTACATATAAAGCACTGTACTGTCCAACATATCCATTGAAATCACCAGCCACAAAGATGAGATCATTATCAGGAAGATGAGGTCATATTTTTAAAGCAAAATAGTCTTTTGAAGTTTCATAATGCTTTCATTTCTCATTGTCAGCAAACAAAAATTACAACTTCCAATATATCATAAACAGGCTAAAATTTCAAACTTTCAGAAGTTCAGAGGCTGACAAATGCAGAGTACTAAAAGAGAAAAAGTGAAGTTAGTAAAGTCATGTCTCCAGTTATGAAATAGGCAGCAGAGAAATGTAGAGATGCAAAATGGATGTGAACTACATGTTGTTTTGACATGTGTTTGGGATGAAAGAGAGAAGAGCCTTGGTGGAAGTGTATGGAGAGTGTCGCAGAGGAGATAATAAAGTGAGTGTGTGTGTGTGTGTGTGTGTGTGTGTGTGTGTGTGTGTGCGTGTGTGTGTGTGTGTGTGTATGTAGAGTATATGCATGCATACATGTGCACAATACTCATGTGGGCAAACACAGGCTGTATGTAGGTAAGTGCATCTTGCTGAGAGTATGTGCATGTGGATGTTCTAGTACAGGATGGGTTTATAAGTATGTGTGTAAGTGTAAATACAGAGTGGGGGATGTATGTGGGCAGAGTGTATACATATGTGGGTATGTGCATTGTGGTAAGTGAGGGAGTGTGCATGCATGTGAATGTGCTTTTGTATATGGAAACCAAGGTGGAGAGAAAGAGGTGTGCATGAGAATTGTCAAGTTAATGTTCTCAATAAATCACAGGAGCTGAGGTTGATCTGTTAAGCCACATCCCAAAATCCATAAACAATGACACCACTATTGTATCTTTTCATGTGGTAAACTTATATACCACAACCCCACACAAAAATTGACTAGCGGGAATGAATTTCTGGCTTGAGAAATTCCCTCATGAAATTTCAAACAGAATTGAAAACAGTTTCATCACTGAAGGATTAAAGTTTATCCTCAAAAACAAGATTTTTGACTTTGCTGGCAATATTTACAAACAAATATCTGGGACTGTGATTGAGAGAAAAATTGCTCCGACATATGCCAATCTAGTCATGGCAAAAATGGAGGTCAAGATATATGAACAATCTAAATTAATATATGGCTTAAACTTTTACAAATATCTACTAGGAAACTGGAAACGTTACTTAGATGACTGCCTAATGCTAGGATGCACACATTTGAACAACTTATAGATTTCAAAACTCTAATCAACAGCATAAACAATAATATTAACTTTACTATGGAATACCATAAAACTCAACTACCATTCTTGGATATACTAATTATCAAAAGAGATAAAAATCATTGAAACAGATACTCACTACAAACAAACAGATTCTAAAGAATACTTACTGTTCTCCTCAAGCCATCCCAAATACATGAAGAATAATATCCCGTTGAATCTAGCAAGAAGAATCTACACAACTGTCTCAAACTCTGAAACTCACAATGAAAGACTTCAGGAACTAAAACAAGTACTACTTCAAAGAAAATATTTGTTAATGCCAAAGCAATAAATATCAAAGAAGTACAAAAAATGAAAAATGTTCCAGATACATCCAATAATCTACGCTTTTTTACAACACGCAACCCAAGAACCACAAAGGTTTACAATATTATCCAGCAGAACATCCCACTACTAAAATAAGACCCAAGAATGAAAGAAGCATCACAAAGGGAATCTAGTTGTAGAAAATTTGTTGCAACAAATTTCATCCAACCCATGCAAGCTTTGGAAAAATGGATATTAAATCAATGATGATGGTAATGGTAAGAAGTTTGCTTCCCAAACATACAGTTCTGGGTTCAATCCTATTGTGGCACTTTGGATAGATATGTCTTCTATTACAGCTGAGGATCAGCCAAAGCCTTGTCAGTGGATTTGTCAGATGGAAACTGAAAGAAGCCCTTCGTATATGTGTCTGTGCATCCTTGTTTTGATCTCTCATGATAGTTGCAAATGGTTGTCACTGTCATACAAAACAATTCATTCCAAATATAGTAAAAGAATATGTCTGGCTATGGAGGAAATTACCTTGCTTTGAAACAGGTGAGAGTTGATGACATGAAGGGCGGCATCCAGCCATAGAAAATTTGCCTCAATAAACTCTGTCCAACCCATGCAAGCATAAAAAAGTGGATGTTAAAATGATGGTGATGATGATAGTAATGAGGATGATGATGGCAGCAGTGACAACATTGATGATGACAGGCTGTTTTCAGTTTCATCCACCAAATCCACTCACAAGGATTTGGTTGGCCCAGAGCTATAGTTGAAGACATTTGTCCAAGGTACCATGCAGTAAGACTGAATCGGAAACCATGAAGTATGCCTGTGGCCTGTCTGCACCATAGACAGATACGTATATAAATATTTGTGTGTGTGTGTGTGTGTGTGTGTGTGTGTGTGTGTGTGTGT
>NC_068999.1:37105514-37113315 GCF_001194135.2 Octopus bimaculoides | reverse complement strand
GACAGGAAATACAACACTACTATATAGTATTAACAATGGAGCATGTTTTGAACTGTCAAGTCAACTTTGTTATTGTTGGCAAAATGAAAATCTCAGCGATATACGATACAATGTTAGTTACAGACCTCAGAACGCTTTCAGTTAATTCATGGAGTATCAAATATATTGATACTTATTTCTGTTTTGTTGTTTGTTAATATACACACTTACACATTCACATACATATAGAGACATTTATACATTCGCACACATATAGACACACTTACACATTCACACACATATAGACACACTTACACATTCATACACATATAGACACACTTACACATTCATACACATATAGACAAACAGCATACCATATCACATAGTGAAGTACAGTAGAAATTAAAGATTTAGCAATAAACTGGACCTGTATATATTCACCAGTTTTATTCAAGCATAAGAGAAATAAGTGTAGATTTACAAATGCCAGAGGAAGTTTGAAACAACGTATATCAGACTGGAAGGAGAGGTGAATGAGAGCATTAAAAGTAACTGGAATGATTTAATATCAAATAATAATTGTTAAAATAGGATTATAGAGGAACTAATAAACATAGGATAGAACAGTGAGCATCCATGGACTCCAGCAACCAAAATAGAGCATAGATTAACCAATGAAGAGTTTCAGTTTTAGGCAGTAATCATCAAAGTTCTTTTTCTCTTTTTAATTTCATCTTTAAATTCTTTATGTAGGGGCTACATGCCAACGATAATATGAAGAAAGAAGATACCCAAACACCACTTGCTACTGGACAAATCTATTAAATGTAATGTTCTCCTTTAGCAACCTTACTGCAGAGTGGTTGGTGTTAGGAAGGGCATCCAGCTGTAAAATCCCTGCGAAAACAGACACAGTAGCCTAGGATAGATTTTCTACCTGGTTGGCTCCTGTCAACAATCCTACCCATACATCATCATCATCATCATCATCGTCGTCGTTTAACATCTGCTTTCCATGCTAGCATGGGTTGGACGATTTGACTGAGGACTGGTGGAACCTGAAGGCTACACCAGGCTCCAATCTGATTTGGCAGAGTTTCTACAGCTGGATGCCCTTCCTAACGCCAACCACTCAGAGAGTGTAGTGGGTGCTTTTACGTAGGCGGTACTGGCAACGGCCACGCTCAAAATGGTGTATTTTATGTGCCACCCGCACAAGAGCCAGTCCAGGGGCACTGGCGACGATCTCACTCGAAAGTCCTTACACATGCCGTGGGCACAGATGCCATCACAATTTCGCTTTCACTTTCGCTTGTCCCAATAAGTCTTCGCAAGCTGAGTTTCGTATCCAATGAGGGAGACGACGTTGGCATGGGTGCCAGTCGTCAAATTTAACTCGATTTCGATTTCACTTGCCTCAACAGGTCTTCGCAAGTAGAAGTTTAATGTATACATGCATAGAAAATAGACGTTAAATGATGATGATAAAGATATATTTTGTTTTTCTCTCAGCACATATGTACTACTCTGTCATTGTTGAACATACTTGCTTCATTTTTTCCAGCCTTAACAAATCCCCACCATTCAATACCTACATATTTTTGTCTACTATGAAGCATTGCACTTTATACACAAGCATCACATAATCTGCCCTTCCTTTGAAGAAAAGAAACCCCTATGTTACTCCTATGTTTCTGCATCATTCTTACTTTGGCAAAACGGTTTCAGAATTGCATCCCATTGATAATTAAGTTACCTAAGTAATAAATGCTATCAACTACTTTTAAAGAGTTTACCAACTATTTCAATGAACTTGGGGTGTATTCTGACTATTTACTACTGCTGTAGTTCTGACACATAGGAAGTCTATTTTCTTTGGCAACCTACTATCCTACTTGTGCTCCTATGCTACTATAGTTTACATTAGGTAAACTGTAAAGGATTTCTATTTTTTCTCAATATCAAATATAGCCACTTCACTAATGATAATGGGGTCTTGTATTTTGCCTACTAGCTAAAATTTTAGTCTCATCTATCTGTTTCTCTATTTCTTTCTCATGTGTGTATGTGTGTGTGTGCATGTGTGCATGCACGTGCATCATCAAAGCCCAGGATGCATAGTTAAAACAGATTATTGTAAATATGAAGAGGAAACAGGTGAAGGAGTTCTCAGAGCACTAAATCTTACTACAGTTAATCAGGTGGATGAGTATGTATGTTGCAAATCTGCCCAGTTCAGGCCAACATGAAGAAACAGACTTAAAAACAATAATAATTATCAAGAAAATTATTCTATATTTGACTTCATAATAATTTCCTTTATTGTTCTATTTAATGAAAACATATTCCCTTGGTGTATTCATAACCACTCACCAACAATTAGTCCATCACCCACTTTCTTTGCCCACTATTCCTGAGGAGATTGTGGAAGTAGAATTCTCAGACACCTTCTGAATAGAGTCCTAATCAGAAGTAGCCATTATTACACTTTCTGGATGGATTCCCAAATGGGACTATGGGTATTATTCAACAATCTCTTATCCTTCATCTGCTCCTAGATTTCATGCCAGTTGACTCAGCTTGAAGAATCTGATGTGCGGTTCTTTCCTGCAAAATTCTAATCACATGCCCATAACACTGGAGTTGTGACCTCTTAATGTGGTGGAGTAGTAGCTCATTTTGGGAAGACTCCATGATTTCTAAGTTCAGCACCCTATCAAGTAACATTACTCCAGAGATCCCATGAGGGAACCCCATTTCAGCCACTTGTACTTGTGCTTATACTCCTTCAGTCATTACCCGACATGCAGCATGACTGTAGGTGAGGTGAGGAGAGGCAAGGAAACCCAACTGAAAATAGCAAGTTCAATTCTTCTACCAACCTCTCCTCTACTAAAGAGCAAATGCTGGAACTGGTATATTTATGTGCCTCTATCTGCATGCAGCTCAACCCCCTGCTTCTCGTTACTCATAAATATGGCTATGTGATGCTTAAATTATAAGTTGAATTGTTAGTGTTTTTCTTTGTGACAATTCACATAAACTCAACATAAGGAAAGTGATTATATAAACAGCAAAGTAAAATGTAAAATATGTGAAGTGAAATATAAAAGCACATTTGAGATAATGCATCAAATGAGTGTTGCAATCATCATATTGAGTGCAGGAGAGAGAGTTTTAAAGAGTAAGCAACACAGCAATGAGAGTCAGTGATTGGACGAGATTGGCAAGTAGTCTCACCCTATGTCTTTGTTGCGTTTGTATTGAAGATACCTGGTGTGCTACAACTGAGAGCACTTCAATATCTATACGGTTGAATTCATCAAAACATGCCCATGATCCAGTACTGTAATGAGTTTACTATTATTGTACAATTGAGACCAACATTTACAATTTCAATTTTCACATTTTCACACCAAGAAACACTTATGATTCACCAAAGGTTTTAATTAGATAGCATTTTTTAATACTTGATTAAAATCAATATAAATTGACATCAAATTATTACCTTTGAAAGAAATCATGTACATACAATTCTTCCAAGTTAAATCATGGCAATATTTTACAATGGCTTTCTATCCCCTTTCCATGCCATAAACTTGTTTTTTTGGCTTTAAACTCTAGGCATTTACATCATAGGTGTTAACAGAAAGTATTATTATTCTAAAGAGTGCAAGTCTGACTGTGGAGTAATGTGGTCAAATCTAAGAACACAATACATTATACATGTGATGCCAATTATACAGCACACTATATGTAGAAACCAGTTATTTGGCTTCTATTCAAAAGTTATATTCCAAATTCATATTATATTACTGTCTCTCAGTTATTTCTAAATATTAATTATTCATTCAAAAATTATGTAAATATATTTACATGTGAATTTTACATGATTAAATTTTTTAACATGTGATAAAAACTTTCTAACTGAATGGTTACAGAAAACAAACAATAATATGTTAGAAATATTTCCATAACAAACCTGGCAAGTCCTTTTAGAAATTTACCCATTGCCATATAATCTAGCTGGTCAGAACAGTTGAATACAACACATTGGATAGCCATTGCTTTAGCAAGGTCCTACAAATAAAGCACATAATAGAAATGAGGTTTCAAATTTAATCATTAACATTATCACAGATGTTATTCAATATAGTATGTAATATATACTTAATTGAAAAACTTCCATTACCTGAGATTATCTATCCGATAAGTCAACAGAACATTCTTTAGAGAGGTTTTCAAAATCTTAAAACAACAAACGAGATAACTCCAATACTGTCAGTTAATTAGAATTCTTGAAAAATATGGACAATACAGATGAGAATAGAACATTTCATGGTAATTTTAGAAGAATGAGAGTGTTTTCTTGTAACTGTTCACTTTATAACTGAATGGTGACTAAGAACTAAAAAATATGTAAAAAACAAACCTAGTGATCTCACTAAATTACACACATAAAATCCTACCATATTTGGTGGGCAGAACATTGCCCTGAAATACTTTATCATGTTTTAGCTATATTGATTTTAATAACTGCAGACATCTGTAATAAGTACGTTTACCACTAATGAAGATTATTCAGTTAATTGCAAAAAAGACCAGTCAATTATGCAATAATTGTTTTGAAAAATGATTTTAATTTTTCAAATAAGGAAAAAATCTCAGAACTCTATTCCATAAATTTCTATTTCTGTAACAACAGACTGTAAGATATTTTAGGATGCTTTAGTCACACCATAGTGGATTCCATACATCTGAACTCTCAGGTTCATTTCACCTGAGAGTTTGGGATTGAAAGAATTATTACAGCATTGGACAAATATCATTACAGTATTTAATTATGGTATTTAACATTCTGAATTCAAATCCTGCCAAAATCAACTCTAATTTTTATCCCTCTAAGGTCAGTAAAATATAGTATTTGCCAAATACTGAAAAAAAAAAAAAAAAAAAGAGAGAAAAATTCAGCAAAGAATTTTTGTGCAAACACGAGAACTCTTATTTCCATGAATTTCCATTAACCAAAAGCATAGCCTTTTTTTTTACTCAAGCTACCTCCAAGTCATTATTAACTGCTAAAACCCAACTAAAGTCCAAGGAATATAAGTGCTGGGGGAAAACAGTTGATAATTTTCCTAAAATATAAGTGTATATTCTCTAAGAGGCCAGTTTTGATGTTTTGGACAAAGCTCTACTTTGAAGAAGTAAAAGGTTTGCTGTTAGACTTGCATGTGTAAGTATATGTACACCTGTATGTGTGTGTGTCCATGATTGTGCCTTAGTATTTACATAAAGAGTCTTCTTTTAACTCCTCCAGATATAATTCTTTCACATCTTCACTTGCACCATTAACCTGCTCCTTCTTTATGTCTAATCACCTCTCCATTCATTCTTATACTCTTCAGCTTTACTTTCAAACTTCTGACACGCATCCTATTTCTTTGACAAACTCAGTTCTTATACCTCATGAACTAATCATCATTGTTTAACAAAAGAAAAGCAATATTATCTTCATGCGCAGATTTAAAGAAAATTCAGATCTTGAAGTCAAGCTATACAAAGAAAGGATCTCCATATGCCAGATACCTTTCACTCAAGGTTTAACCCTTTAGTGTTCAGATTAATTTGTCAAGAGTAATCCTTATTTATTCACATTTCAAAAAATTTATCTGATATTATTTTGTAGCTTCAAGCTAGGAAAGATGTAATTGCTTATTTTTAGAATGACATTGCAGGGTAGATGTGAGAGGCTGGTTCTGGCCAGTTTGAGCATAAAATGTGTTGAATATTTGGGCTGGATACAGCCGGTTTAAACACTAAAGGGTTAAAAAGAAACACGTACAGACAATAACCTTCAAATCAGCAATCATACATTCTTTTCCACGCTAGGCACAAAACTCGAAATTTTGGGGAAGGGGTCCAGTTGATTACATCAATTCCAGTATGCAACTGGTACTTAATTCATCAACCCCAAAAGGATGAAAGGCAAAGCCAACCTCAGCAGAATTTGAACTCAGAACGTAAAGACAAACAAAATACCAATTTCTTTATTGCCCACAGGGGGCTAAACATAGAATGGTACAAAACAACTGATTGGGATCAGTAATGCGAATGGTTTACATAAAATATGACTTTAAAAATTATATAAAATATAAAAAATCGAATGATATTAACAGTACGTTAGACAACACAAATGAAGCGATGATCAGGCCACACTCCGACCTATCACTGGCACCTTTTTTTTTCTTTTTTTTTTTCTATAAACAAAATACCGCTAAGCATTTCTCCTGGCATACTAACATTTCTGCTAGCTCGCCACTGTGTTATTGGTAATCATACATTAAGAGATCAATGTACATGACTTCTTAAAATCAAGGCAATTTTTCATCAAAAGTGTATGCATAAAACAGAAATATTTCAAGTAGAATAAAAAATTTACTTTTGTAGTTTCTGTTTTCCCGGTACCAGCTGGTCCAGCTGGAGCGCCACCAAATTTCAAATGGAGAGCTCCAGTCAAAGTTAGATAACATCTGAAATTTTTAAAATAACAGGTAAGGTTATGCGTGGGATGTTACTTACTCCACATTCTTTTAAATAAGGCAAAGAAATAGTTGACCTCGTTTTAATGAAAAGGCAAGCAAATGAAAACAATGTGGTAAGTAGTTGCTTCTCAACCACATGGTTCTTGGTTCAGTTCCATTGCATGGCACCTTGGTAAGTATTTGCTACTATAACCCCAAGCCAACAAAAACCTTGAGAGTGAATTTGGAAGCTGGAAACTAAAAGAAGCCTGTCATTTATTTGTGTATATATGTGTGTGTGTGTAGACTGTATGATGCTTGTGTACGAATGGCTATACTCCATAGTAATGAGACATGGGCTCTGAATGTGGTGGACATGCATAGGCTTGAGAGGAATGAAGGTAATATGTTCCATTGGATTTGCAACATCAGAATGCATGACCAGCAAAGTGCAACTGAGTTGAGAGGGAAATTAGACATAAGAGGAATTAAATTCAGCATGCAAAAGAGGAGAATGTGTTGGTTTGGACATGTGATGTGCATGAGTAAAGACAGTTGTATACAGAACAGAAGTGCCTGTAACTGAAAGTGAATGGTACCTATGGAAGAGGGAGACCCAGGGAAGACATGACAATGAAGTGGTGAGGACCAATCTCAAGGTGTTAGAACTCACACAGGAAAATGGGAATGGATTGAGATGTCTGGTGATAGAGAAAACCAGCCTAAATCAGCAAAACTGATAAAAAGCATTGTGTCCCCACCCACATGTAACAATAAACTTTTCATACACCCTGCCGAAGAAACCAAACTACATCTTTTCTAAACTGTATCTCCTCTTCATACACTATGATTGTCTTCCACTCCACTTCCTTACTCTCACTGCCCTACTTACTGTATCGTAGCATTCCTCCACCCCATCTTTATACCCAGGTATATCCCCACTCACTATTTGTGCCTTCTGGCCAATACCTGACTGCATGCATTATGACCTCCATACCTTCGGGGCATGCCTTGGCATTTGCCACCATTTATCTCTCTCTCTCTCTTCTCTTCTTTTATCTACCATCATATCTATGCTTTGATCCTTGTTAATTGTGAGTATACCCTGGCACTTCACCACTATCTCTTTCCTGCTCTCTGTTGCACTTTTGCTGTTTTCCACTCTCTCTCTCTTTCTTTCCCTTGCTCTTCCTTCTGGCTAGGTAGCCATCATCTCCTCTACAACAGCACACCTGTTTCTGCCCCTTTATTTCTCTGTCACACTCATTTCCTCATCTGACACAAGATCTCCCCCCCAC
>NC_068999.1:37101545-37105504 GCF_001194135.2 Octopus bimaculoides | reverse complement strand
AGTTACTTGGTGATCCTACCATTGCTGTGCCACATTAAAAGCATCCAGTCCACACTGTAAAGTGGTTGGCACTTGGAAGGGCATCCAGCTGTAATAATCATGCTAAAACTGACCTCACCTTTGCTAGTGCCAGGTAAAAAGCACTGAGTCCACTCTGCAGAGTGGTTGGTGGTAGGAAGGGCAGCCAGCCATAAAAACTCTGCCAAAACAGACACAGTGTCCTGGGGTAATTTTCTACCTGGCCGGCTCCTGTTAAATGTCCTACCCATAAATGGATGGAAGTTGGACAGTAAACAATGGTGATGAAGAGTCTGGACAGAGTGACTCAGGAGTGGACACTGATTAGAAATTGAGTTGACATTGAATAGATACTGAGTGGAAATTTAAGTAATCAAAGTAATAGACAAGACAGAAATAGTGGTGCCTAATGTTTTTGGTGCTGCATGGTGGGAAATGATGGTTGCTGTGCATTGTTTGAATTACATCAGTTCGGCTATACCTACCATCATGCATTGGAATACTGTGGGATATTTGGGTACTATAAAACTTACACAATTCTCTAATTCTGAATTAGTAGAGTAGTCAGAGACAAAAGTTGGTTTACAAATAAGTATGATCAACTCTCTTACCTGTCTGTTAATGGAGTAATTACCAACCGAGATGTATTTCCAAGGTACTCATAGCCATATTTAAATTCAGCATTTACAGCACAGATTTTCAGGTCTTCCTCCTTCCAGTAATATCTGTAAGAAAAAGCAACATTATCAATATGCTGGAGAGGTGCAGCAATATAGAAATAAACCATACAATTCTATTTCTACAAACTTTTCTTGTTTGTATTTATCTCAGTGACTGCTTGACAGTTTTCAGGCAAACAAATCTCTCATATCACACAATATTGTTACTCTTCACAGAAACAAAGTATTTCTCCATATTTTAAACTAAAAACTCTTAAGCAATACTGCCTGCCTATATGACCCTAACCCTCTAAGTTCCATTCGTATAGATTTTTCTCCAGAATAACTGCTAAAAAACTTTTTCTCCATGGTTTCCTTCAGAATTTCATCTTAATCTTTCTAAGTTCAAGATTAACAAGTATCTTTCTTAATCTCAACAGCTTTTCACATATTAATATTTTTGCAAGTTCTTTTATTACTATCTCATTTTATTAGCTCGTTTATTGTAATCTCATTTATTGCATAGCCACAGTTCTTTTGTTATTATTGTATTTCACTTAACTACTTTATCAATTATTTTACTGTCATCTTTTACTTGATATAAATATGCATGCACATATAAAGTTTACATGGTATTTTTGTGGGAAAGGGTTAGGAAGAGTGGCATCTTAACCTTTTGCCTACACGTGGCTCATGGGCTTTACTTGAGGTGATTTCAAGTAAAGAAAAAGTAATTTGTGTTTAGGATTGAAATATTATTGTAAAGCCATTCCATCATAACAAGTGTTAACAATGCTTTCTATGACCCATAAAATGTCATCTTAAATGTATCACAATGCTCAGTTATGTCTCCTACAATAGTCTTTCTGTACATCAGATAACTACTTGCTGTGAGACTCACATGTATATATTTTGTTTTATCAGTTTGTGGAGACACTGTGAGGAACCTAAAATCAGGCTTTTAACATCTTTTTTAAATAATTGTAAATTAACAGGAAAATATGTGTAGAAAATATGGGAATTCCAGAGGACTGACATTTTATAGAAGAAGGACTGGGCACAGTGGTGAGCATAGTGGATTAGCCATGTCCTAGGAGCAGAGGCTATTGTAGCATAAGTAAAGACAGCAAAAGGAAGGAAAGAGCGGGTCAGTAAGCCAAAAGCTGGAGTGTTGGTTGGTGATTTGGGGCCAATCAGTTAGGTAGCCTTGCTTTGGATGCAGTTTAAGATGTCTTAGTATGCAATATCGGTTCCATTCAAGATATGGGAGCACTGCTCCATTGTGAATTGTACCTGAGCTTTGGAAATATTTGAAGTATTTTTTAGCTCAGAACCAGCCAAAAATGGGTCTTTGTGATGCAGCAGCATTAGCTACACCAACACTGTTAATTGTGCACAAAGCTTAGCATATGAAGGAATTTTATGCTTAAGGTGGAGTATAGTAATGTGGTGTTCTTGTTATATGCAGTGATAATGGGTTTTTTTAGCTGTTGAAGATTATGACCCAGTTGGAGGACGTTTTTGAGGTTTCTGATCAGAAAATCAAAGATTCAACAGATGTTTTGGCTCCATATGGATTATGCTTTTGTGTGGAAGGACTGGACAGAGTAAATAACAGGAATTGGTGTTGTTTAGGGTCATGATGTGGAGGGGGTTCTTTTTCCTGTGGGTGCATTGCTTAAAGAACTTTCATTGTTGAGAAGTAGAGGAAAGGAGGATTTTGAAAAATCAACAGTATTTTTGGCAAGGAACTAAAAAGACAAGCCGTAGTTTGGAAGTGAGATGTATGATATCTAAGTGTCTTGTCTGCTGAATATAAAGTCGAACAATTATAGCTTGAATTGTTTTTGCTGTTGAAAGAGATAAGATTGGCACAACCCCATTGGAGAATGTTTCTGAGATTCATAGAATTGATGTAGGTTTTATATGTAATATGGATGATATATTGTTGAGGAGGGTTAAATAAAAAAAAAATTGAAAGAGTTGTATCATCAACATATGAGTGGACATTGCTGGATGTGATGTAAAAAAAAAATCATTGATGTATAGAAAGAAGACAAAACTGATCCCTGGAGTACATCAGAACTGACCACCTCTGAGATAGAAAGTGCTTCAACATGTGTACACAATGCCATAGTGCTATCTGATAAGTAGCTATTGATCTCAAAAATGAGAGATGGAGAGAGCTCATAAGCAAGAAGTTTTGATAGGAAATTAGCATGTGAAACATGGTTGATAGCTTTGCTGATGTCTTAGGCGACAGCATTGCTTTCAATGAACTCCTCTAATATAAGGGCATGTTAGTGGATACATAAGAAAGCCGGTCACTATGTAGGTAAGTAGACATGCTTTTCACTTGCTTGTCCATCAAATTTGATAATTATCACCTTCTTCAATTGTAAATATTTTTGATGACTGTACATCCAAATTCTTCAGCTTTAGTCATAAAGGAGCTATGTGACTGTTTGGTTGGGGAGTATATGTATTAAATTGTAGTCATGCCACTTTTCCTGTTTCTCTTCATCTACACACACACACACACACACACACACACACACACACACACACACACACCTCCCACCACCACCACACACACAAAGACAGAAGAGCATTTTTAAATGTTAGAAAAAATGTGATAAATTCAGTGAAAACTGAGCCAAAGTGGTTATGAAGAAATATAAAAAGTGGAAAAACCTGAGTTGACTGATCCATTCAAAATCATTAGCATTTCTGACTTTCTCCTCAATAATTTTGGCCACAACATCACGTGAATGAACTTCAATAACAATCAGAGCAGACAGAGTCAATCGGCCAATTTTTGGTACCTCGCCACGCACTAGTTGTCGAAGGTCATCCAACTGTGATAGTACAAGTTGATGGTACTTTTGAATAGTATCATTCTGCAGACTATGTGTAACAGCTTCAGTCCAGAAAGTCTGGCATCCAGCAATGACAACTTGACCAGGCCATTCTAGAACCCATGTAGATCTCTCAGTCTGTAGAAAAATATAACACCTGAAATATTTTATGATGTTATAGCAGGAAAATAATTGAATGTCCATATTTACAATACAGTTATTACTAGAAGAACTCTACAAATAGTATCATGTTTAGTATTTCATTTACAATATATTCGGATCTAGTTACATATTTTGTCATATGCTTTCTTTCTTCTACAAGAGACTGATACATTGAATTAATAGCTTGAAACATCAGTACTTAGAAGAAAATATGATGATCCAAATGTGCATGTGCATGCACACACACACACACACACACACA
>NC_068999.1:37097899-37101445 GCF_001194135.2 Octopus bimaculoides | reverse complement strand
ACATTCACAAGATAATGGTTACAAATGTTGATACTGGGCCAGCAATTTTCAGGGAGGGGCTAAGCAAATTACATTTCCTGCATGATTCACTCGTACTTATTTTATCAAGTCTGATTGGATGAAAGGCAAAGTCAACAGCATTTGAATCAAAATGTAAAGTTAGAAGAAGAAATATTGCTAATCATTTTTGTCTGGCATGCTAATGATTTTGGGAGCCTGACATTCCATCGGTTATGCTGGCAAGGATTCCAGCTGATCCAATCACTGGAATAGCCTGCTCATGAGATTAACATGTAAGTGGCTGAGCACTCCACAGACACACATACCCTTAACATAGTTCTGAGGGAAATTCAGCATGACACAAAATCTGACAAGGCTGGCCCTTTTGAATTACAGGTACATTTTTGCCAGCTGAATGAACTGGAAGAATGTGAAATAAAGTGGATCTTGCTAAAGAACGCAACACACCATCAGGAATGTGACTCATGACTTTACAATCATGAGCTGAACAGCTTTACTACTGAGACACAAGCCTTCTTTTTACCACGCTTACTTTTACAAGATTATACAAATATTTTTTGTACCTCAATCATACATTTTGTCTTGAGGCTCACAAGCATCCAGTTTGTGAACTTGACTTTCCTAAATTTCCAAAATACTAATATGTTCATAATATCATACAATTATATCAGTAGCTTAAAATTTAGCTGTATTTCTTGCTTTTCTTGTGTGATATATTTCATTTATAAAATATTTTGTAACAGAACATTTTATAAATTTATTTATTGTGGTCTAGTTCACATGACTACAAGTTAAGTTCAAATACATAACAACCATAAAAAAAGGTGGGGGAATGGATTTAAGTAGACAATTGAATCACTTTTTGCTTTGTCTTTTCTTCCACAAATTCCTCATTTTCTCCATCATTAAATATCCTTAAAAGTATCCTTAAAAATGGCCATCCACTTGGTTGGACACACTCTTTAATAAACTACTTACACACACACACACGTTGCTTTTCTCTTTGAATTTTCTACCTCTATTTTATAACAGCTTCTACTTCTTTGAGGTATCAATCTATGGTCTACTTTTACCCAGGTCCAATTTATATCTCTTGGCTATAACTTCCTATCCCCACTTTTGTGTTTCACTTCTCAAAACCCAACTGATCCTTTTATCAGATATATTTCTTGCATATGTTTTTTTCCCTACCAGCATTATCACTACCCTGGAGTTCAAAGTGAACATCAATCACATTAATCTTTCCAATCCGGCAAAAAGCTTGTAGAAATACTGGACATCGTCCCTCCTCTTCACATCACTAAATAACATGAAATCTCATTTGATCAATAGCCTAATGTTCTTTGAAACTTCATTTCATTTAACTAATTATACTGGTTCTAATTCTACTAACTGACAGTTTTATTTCTCTACCATAGAAGGCAGGATCCTGCAGGCTGGATGCAAGACACAATGAGCCGATTTCACCGAAACTCTAAATACAATACCTTAACATGAAATTATCTCTACTTTATGCAAATGACTGCAGACCATTTATGCTTAGATTACCTACTAACATCTACCATTCGCCCAAGGAACGAAAAGCATATTTCACCTAGATTATATGGCTAAGACCAATCATTTAACCACAGACATATTTCAATATTGTAGCTAGATTAACTGCTAGCACCAATCATTCAACCATAGAGTGGAAAAGACATTTAGATGCAATAAAGTGGGGAATTTAGACTCAAGACATAGTAATTTAATGTTAAAGAAGAGAATGGTGAAAGTAAGAGGTTGACTTGTTTACCCTTGCAATATTCTCAAAACATTTCTTTAAATGTGGCTGTACAGCAGTTGGATCTTTGGTCTGTGACAGAATTTCCAGGAGTTCATCATCTGACAGGAAGTAAAATCGCGGAAAAGAAGAACGTTTTGTCTCCAGGTAGTCAGTGAGTCCTTTCTGCACTTGATCTAACAATTTATTACATTCCTTCAAGCTGTCTAATAGGCGTGCATCAGCACAGAGGTTGATAACCTACAGGGAGATATCAAACATTGATACTGGGAAGATACAGAGAGACACAAGACATAGAAAAAAACACTAGAGAAAATACATGAAGACATCATGTGAAGTTATATTACTCACAGAAGTGATATCAATTTCAAATGAATATCAGTCACAGAGGTACATCTAAACAAAGTCTAAATGTTTGCATACCTATAGGTATGACCATAGATAAGCATGAAAATTGTAAAAAGTTTAGGATTTGGGGATATAGATATATTTTGTAAAAGGCTTTAAGTAGCTATACAAATATATTTATATAATAATTTTTAGTAGAAAGAAAATGCTATAAATGCTATTTTACAAGTTGAAGTTAATTAGGAAGCTGTTTACCTGTGGATTTTCTTTGGCATTTTTCATGATTTTCCTCCATAGTCGCTCCATTGTTTGATAGCGCTTGCTTTCCACAGGTAACTGTCTACTAATATCTTCAGAAGTGAAAATTGGCTCAAGGTACATCCATGACCTTTGACATGCCAGCCATTCATCCAAAACATCCTAAAACAAGCAGAATTAATTATATCTATAAAATCATGTCTATAAAACTTGAGATGCGTGTGTGTACGTGAATGTAGTTTATGCACGTCCACAAATTAGCACGCATGTCGCTCCAATTTTAGGAGGAGATGTGTCATGACCTTATCTGCATTTTCGCCAAGTTTTTCTCTCAGAGGCACCCGCGTATAGCTGTAAAAATTGATAAACTTTTACCAATTTTGAAGTTTGTTGACATAGCAAAGTCAAATCTGTGCGTACGCGCGTGAAGGAGAGAGAGAGAGAGAAAAAGAGAGAGAAATTGTATGTTTGTGAGAGGGAGAGTGAAGGAGAGTACATTTTGTTTGCCAGCGTCTGTGTGGTAAGCAGCAAACAACAAGCAAAAAGAAAAAATACCTTCTCTCTCTCTCTCCCTCCCTTACACACACATGCCAGTTATCTCTCTTTCTTTCTTTCTCACACACAGCAACATTACACACAAAACACATGTTGCCAAAAAGAAATACACGCTATCTTTTTATAGTGAGTATGCGAGACAGAAAGTGTGGTGTGTATGGGAAGTTCTTTTGTTAGTGTGAGAGAGTAGCATGTGTGTGTGTGTAATGTTGCCGTGTGTGTGAGACAGGGAGAGAGAAAGAAAGAAAGAAAGAAAAAGAGAGATAACAGGCATGTGTGTAAGGGAGGGAGAGAGATAGAGAGGGAGAGAGATAGAGAGGGAGAGAGATAGAGAGGGAGAGCGTGCTCTCTCTATTTCTTTCGCGTTCTTTCCCAACACTTTTTATGGAAACTGCCGAATTGATGTAAACAAACCCATGTGGTCTGATTTTCACGTTTCTAGGTATTGTACCATAAATCGCCATTTCCAAAATATATTTATTTTAAATCATTTATCCGTATATATATGTAAGGCAAGGTGTGTGTGTTTTGTTGATATACGGGCAACACACACACTCACATACGAACATGTATGCGTACAAAAA
>NC_068999.1:37068667-37096846 GCF_001194135.2 Octopus bimaculoides | reverse complement strand
TAACCCTTTTTTTAAACCTAACACAACTCTCAATTCTCATGCATCCTTATTTTTCCAACCATTATATACATGGATTACCATTGAACTTCAAAAGCTCAAAGACAATATAATGTATTGGTATATTTATTTTTTTATATATTATTTTTTTTATATATTATTTTCTTCGTTTTGTACTTTTTTGTAAAAAGCATTTTCATTCTCCCTCTTCTTGAAAATTTGCTTCGCAATGAAAGCCGGTTAGAGAAATCTTTATTAAAATATGCTTCCAGTTTAGCATTCTGCCTTATTATTTTTCATTTTCCTATATATATATATATATATATATATATATATATATTCTGAAAATGAATTTTTATAATGGAAAGTTAAAATGTAGACTTCAAGAAATCCTACCTGTGATATACGCAGTTTATTTTCCCAAGCAGAAATTTGTGATTCAAATGCTTTTTTGTATGGAGAAAAGGACATACTCTGTGTCATGACAATATGATCATCTAACATTTGTGATGTATCATCTGAACATTTTAGGATATGTGTGCCTGTGTTTTTATATGGCATTATTTCAAATAACACTGGTTCCCATTCCTTTTCCATTTTATTCAGTGCCTGAAACATTAATAGAGAACAGAATAAAATTTTTAGTTAAGGCTTAAAACACTTGATGTTTCAAATAATTTTCTTCAGAGAATAAAAAGAATTTGGAAAGGTCATTTTTTTTTTTTTTTTTTGTCTGTACAAATAGCTTTCTCTTCTTTTGAATCATTTTGCTGAATTTCTTTGATGGTAGCAAACTAAAAATTAGTTCTCAAGATGATGAATACTACAGGCTTCGCAATATATGCTGCTGTTTCTCACAGAAGGTAAAGTAGGCAATTACAAAATCCAGGTTAGCAAGGAGAGGCCCTGTTAAGATGCACAATGTGCTGCTGGAGGACTTGTTTCTTTTATTCTAAAATCTCAAAATTCAAAAGTGCATGTATTGTGTAAACCTTCCCTTGAAGCCAACTGGCTGTTAGACCAATGTAGAATTTTGGGATACCATCAGAGCATTTGAAGATAGCTCCATAGAACACAACCTTTGAGAGACAAGATATTCCCAGTGGATAGTTAGTAGGATTTCAACATATGCATATTGCCACCACCAACATTGACCCAAGTCTCCATCCCATCATGAAATGATTTAATTCTAGATACAAAGTGATCTGAACATCCAAGTTTGCCAAGTATTTTCCATAGAAAGGCCCTATTTACAGTATCAAAGGTCTTTGTTAAATCAATGAAAACCTGGACAAGATCCATATTCTGCTCATAGCACTTCTTCTGCATCTGTCTTGCTGTGAAAATCATATCCATTGTCCCTCTACCAGATCGGAAGCCACATTGAGATCCAGATAGGACATCATTTACGAGACACCCATTCAGACGGGTAAGAAGAATATTTGCCAGAACCTTGCCAGCAGCTGATAGTAGAGAAATACCTCTGTAGTTACCACACATTGTTCTGGCTCCTTTTTCTTTATATAGAGGAAGAATAATTGCATCTTTCCAGTCCTTAGGGATTGCACCATCCCTCCAGACTGCACTAATAAGTTCATGAAGGGACTGTGTGATGTAATTACCACCAAATCGCAAGACCTCAGCACAAATTCCATCCTTTCCAGGTGCCCTACCAAGATTCAATTTACTTATTGATGTCATTACTTCATCTATTTAGTGCAAGGTTTGCACTGGTTTGGTCATGTGATGCACATGGATGAGGACAGAAGTGTAGAAAAGTGCCAAACTTTAAAAGTGGGAGGAACATGTGGAAGACATGGGACGAAGTGGTGAGAAAGTATCTTCAGATGTTGGGCTTCACTGGAAATGGGACCAGGAGGAGTTGTGGGGATTTTCTGTAGTTGAGAAGGAGCATCAAGCTGAGTAAAATCACTGCCATCCATCCATACAGGCTTGTCCTTTACGGGTGCCAGCAGCATGCAAAAAGTACCCAGCACTCTCTGTAGGGTGGTTGATGTTAAAACGGGCACCCAGGCATAGAAAGCATGACACCACAGACGAGTAGAGCCTGGACAACTTCCCAGCTGGCCAACTCCATGTCAAACCATCCAATCCATGCCAGCATAGAAAATGGACATTAGACAATGATGATGATGATAATGACGATGATAATATATGAATTCATGTATGTATCACGCAAGTATGTATAGACAGACAAAAAGATAGATGAAAAGACACATACAAATAAGAGATAAGTACATATATAAATAGAAGTGTTTATATAAACGTAGGTGCATGATGTGAGTGTGTATAAAAGAAGAGACTATATAAGTTACAATATATTTTTTTTTTTTTCTCAAATATAGTCATTGTATGACTTCATATCATTAATCATTTAATTCAAACATTTGTCTTACCTGTTCAATTGAATACTCTTTCCCTGCTACTTCAGCAACTTTAGCAATCACTTCAATATAGTCTTGCAGCTTCATTTCAAGACATTTACTAAAAGTTAAATTGCTTTTAGGTCGCACTTGAAAACCAAGCTCATCAGATAACTAAAATTGATTAGAAAATGTAGAAATTGATTCCATGAAAATAAACAGAGAACAAAAAGCAATGCAGTTAAAGTATGCACCTAAATTAACACAATTTTGCCATTTTATCGATAGCTTATTAATGCTGGCAGCAAAGAATTCTGGAGAGCAAGAGGTGATAAATTCATGAAAGGCTGTTTTTGCATCAGATTTGAAGTTTTTTACTTGCAAAAAGTCGTCTAATGCCTAGAAAATGTGATAGTCAGTTAGTGCAACGTCTGGTGAATATGGTGGATGATAGAATATGTCCAAGTTTAATTCCTGTAACTTGAGTAGTGTTCTTTGTGCAACATGTGGTCGAGCATTGTCTTGCAAGAGAATTTGCATATCTCTATTGACCAGTCTTGGTTGTTTAATTAGAAGTTCACTCATCATTTCAACAAATTGGTTGATGTATACATCTGCTGTAATTGATTTACCAGGTTTCATGAAGCTGTAGTGGATGACACTAGAGCTGGACCACCAAACGGACACCATTAGCCTTTTTCCAGTAAATATCCTTCATTGGACACTAAACTCCGCTTGTGAAGACTTGTTGAGGCAAGTGAAATCAAAACCGAACTAAATTCGACGACTGGCACCCATGCCAATGTCGTCTCCTTCATTGGACATGAAAGACTTATTGGGGCAAACGAAAGCGAAATCGGGATGACACCTGTGCCCAGCGTCATCTTTCTGGCACTTGTGCCCGTGGCATATGTAAGGACTTTCGAGCGAGATCGTTGCCAGTGCCCCTGGACTGGTTCTTGTGCGGGTAGCACATAAAATACACCATTTTGAGCGTGGCCATTGCCAGTATCGCCTGACTGGCCTTCGTGCAGGTGACACGTAAAAGCACATACTACACTCTCGGAGTGGTTGGCATTAGGAAGGGCATCCAGCTGTAGAAACTCTGCCAAATCAGATTGGAGCCTGGTGCAGCCTTCGGGTTACACCAGTCCTCAGTCAAATCGTCCAACCCATGCTAGCATGGAAAGCGGACGTTAAACGATGATGATGATGATGATTATATTTTGGATTGTGTTTTAGCACTTCATCTCTATCTAACTACCATACAAAATGCTTGCTATTGTTGAAAAGAATCCATTTTATATCACACATAACAATATGATGCCAAAATGGTTCACTTTTATGTTGTGACAGTAAAGAACAGCAATTTTCAAGATGATGTGTCAGTTGATGCTTGCTCAGTTCATGTGGTACTCACTTGTCCAGCTCCTTTACGTTGCCGATTTGTTTCAGATGGTCCAATACAGTTGGAATCGAAACATCAAACTGCTAACTCACACATAGTATGAGGTGTTTCCAGCTCTTCGTTATCCACCTTGGTCTCAGGTCTACCACGGGGCTGATTTTCAAGAGTAAAGTCACCAGACCAGAACTTCTCAAACCATCGATGTCTAGTGCCCTCATTCACCACATCTTCACCAGACACCACTTTGATGTTTTGAGCTGTCTGGAATGCATTAGTTCTATGATGGAACTCATATTCATAAACAACACAAATTTTGATCTATCCATGGTTTCATAAAAATTGATTTACAAGAGAAAACTCACAATATAATCAGACATCATGAATTGCATTTCAAAAAGTGATGATGTAACTTTTCAATGTTGTAAAACAAAGAATTGTCAAGATAAAATATTAGAGTTAACAACTGTTAAACTTGGTGCATAAGAAAATTGGGCATTTCATTCTTAATGACCTGATATTTATAAGATAATTAATAGTAAAACTGATTCTAGTGATGAGAGAATGAATAACCCCAGAGAACTGCCATGCAGAAAATTGGTTTTGTTTCCTGTACAAGCATATTATAGGAGACATGTGTAGGAAGCATGATACTGCAGTGAAATAAAAGCAGTTAAGAGAGGATCTGAAGTGCTTTTGGAAAATCAAGCAAAGGTGTCAGCTTTTAGGTGTGTTATTTTATGTTTCTGCCAATGAGCTATCAGAAGCATTACCTGAAATGTACATTACACTTGTATGGAAGATAAATGGAAGATACCTACTGATTGTAAAAAAAGAGTAAAATACATATAGCAGAAGAAGACAAAGAAGATTTGAGAAGTAATTAAGTCAGATTTTGAACTTCATAGTTGAGAAAGCATAAGATGAAGACTCGGAGAAAGATGCTATAATGCAAACTCATTTAACCTATCCAATGATAATGATTACAATGCATACCTGATCCCAATGTCGATTTCTCATCCCTGGATTTCTAAGTCCTTGAAACAGTGGAATAAAAGGTCTAAATTCTTCAATCTGGCCTTTTATAATTATGGCAACTTCTTGAACAACTGAAAGTAAAGAATCAAAAAGTTTAAAATTTCAAATACATACGACAGAATGATAGTTTATATTCAGATGTTTGATGACACTATGCCAAATAACGTAATTATACTTCATCCGCAAGGTTAGTAAGTATTTTTAAGAGTATACCAAGTTAATTTGTTTGATTCCTTATTGTCTTGCAGGAGGAAGTCAAGATTTTGTTGAATAATTAAACATATTTTAACAATCAAAGACAAACACTCTGTAATAAATGTCACCAATGTACAGGCATCACATAAATGTGCCAGTTCTTATTTTAAGTAATTACAGCAGCCATGCTGGGCCACCAACTGAGAAGTGATGGAAATGATGGTTGTTAGGAGAAGTGGGGAATGAGATGAGGGAAATGCTTCATGGAGAAAATTGGGTGCAGGGGAATAGCCCAGTACTTAGAAGCATAAGCAAAAGTTGTTTAGGACATAATTTTTGCAGTTTTGGATGGGTATTCTTGAATACAGTGACTTGCCAATCCCTTTTTTCCTCCATGAGCTTCAGTATCTTGAGATCGGCCTTCACTACTCGTTTTGTATCTTTCTGCATCTCCCTCTTCCTCAAGTTCTAACCACTTTAAACAACCTGTACTTCTTCATGCATCACATGACCAAACCAAAGCAGTCTTCTCTCTTGCACCACATCTCTCAATATATTAACATTATGTTGTACATGCACAGACATTGCACATCCAGTGGAATATACCAGCTTCATTCCTCTCTAGTCTTCACATGTCTTCAGCATTTAGGGCACGTGTCTCACTACTATTTAGTATTGCTGTTCTCATACAAGCATCATACAAGCATCATACAAGCATCATACGATCTGCCTTTCACTCTGAGAAAGAAACATTTTATTGCCGACAGAGGTAATTGAGAGTATGAGACAGCAATGATACAGTGAGCAGGGTAGTGAGGACTAGATTAGGGACTGGGAGATAATCATAGTGTATGAAGAGGAAATGTAATGAAGAGAAGAGAAACAGTTTAGGAAGTGGGGGGGGGGTGATGTAGCTTGGTTTGTTGGGGTAGGGTATGTAAAAGTTTTATTGTTATATGTGGGTGGGACACAATGCATCTCCTACTCAGGTTTGCTGATATGGATGGGTCTTCTCTAGAACCTCATATCGCTGGACATCTCAGTCCAGTGTCATTTCCTCTGTGAGCCCCAGCATCTTTAGATAAGTCTTCACTACTTCATCTCATGTCTTTCCGGGTATCCCTCTTCCACAGGTGCCATCCACTTTCAGTGACCAGCACTTCTTTATTCAGCTATCTTCATTCATACACATCACATGTCCAAACCAACGTAATAATCTCCTCTCTTGCATGCTGCATTTGATTCCTCTTATGCCCAACTTTTTTCTCAGAACATTTGCACTTTGTCATTAATGCACATTGATGCTGCACATCCAACAGAGCATACTGCCTTTATTTCTCTCCAGTCTATGCATGTCCTCTGCATTCAGAGCCCATGTTTCACTACCATAGAGTATAGCTGTTCATACACAAGCGTCATACAATCTACCTTTCAATCTGAGACAGTTCTTTTGCAGTCAACAGCTCTCTGAACTTTTTCCATCCTATTCGTATTCTAGAAACAATACTTTCAGAGCATCCACCCCCAATGCTAATTTGGTCACCTAGGTAACAGAAACTATCTACTACCTTGAGAGAGCCTCCTGGATATTTAAGAGAATCTAAGTCCCGTGTGCTCTTTGTACTTATGTTCCTCTGCATTTACTAATCTGTCATAGTGACACTTACATGTATCTTTCTTCTCTGGAGCACTAAGTGCAAGCACACCATTATCCATTCACACATATTTCTCACCCACCACATCTCTATTCTCCCTGACACACTGCTTTGCAATCTGGCATACCTCACGCCTCTGATCCTCCCGCAGAAGAACATTGGCAAATCATTTACCTTCTGCTATTTAAACCTGTCACTTAGCTTCCCTTCTGGCTACCCTATATACTTCTCTTCTTCCCCCCTTTTTCCAGTCTTTCCAAGCCTGTCTCTTTGTTTTTATGGTACTGACCATCTCCTTGTTCCACCACTATGCCAACCTTGGCCTCATTGGGATTTTGCACCAGCCACAGATTTGCTCTGCAGCCCTCAGTAGATTGTCCCACAGGAACTTTTAATTGTCCTCTGAGCTATATGCTCCTACCTCCTCTTTTCTTTCGTCAGAGGCTTCCACTAGAATATCTCTAAATTCTTGATGACTTGCTGGGTCCTTGAGCTTCCATAATTTTCTTGTCAAGTGTGGCTTATTTCTCCAAGCCTTTCTAGACCTAATTCTAGAGTCACAAACAAGTAGCCTATGTTGGGGTGTACACTCTTCACTTGAGAAAGACTTTACATTTGTGAGCCTCTGCCTATCTCATTGCCTGGTGAGGAGGTAAACGATCTGGTTTATTTGCCTACCAGACTGAGAAATGATTAGGAAGCTGGCTGATTTTCTGAAGTTAGTGTTGCAGATCATTAGATCATTTGCATCACAGAACTCCAGTAGTTTTGTTCCCTCCTCATTTCTAGGGCCAAAGCCATAACCACCATGCACTCCATGGAATCCATGAGACCGCTACCCAACATATCCATTAAAGTCACCAGCAACAATTACCAAGTTACTGTCACTTGTCACTGAGGTAGTCTGCAGGAGGACCTCGTAGAATTAGTCCTTCTGGTCATCAGCCAGCACTGCCTGTGGAGCATAGGCAGAGACCATAATATAATTGCTTCCAAGCGCAGATGGTCTTAAATTCCTCTGTTATGACCTGGAACACAAATGATGAATAGAAGCAGACTGAAAACTGAGCCTTCATGATCTCCTACCTATACTCTAAATTCATTGGGGATCTCATGATTAACTCTCATCTTACTGATAGTAACCCTGCATATGGTTGATATGGATTTCACAAACCATTCATCTCCCCTAGCTTGTTCCAGGACCACCAGCAAATCACAAAAGAAGGGACACTGTTAAAGACTTTCTCCAGGTTAATGAATACCAAATACAATGGTTTACTTTCAGCTGAATATTTCTCCTACAGCTGCATCAATAGGAAAATAGCATCAGTGGTACTTCTCTCTTGCATAAAGCCAACAACACTATATATATATATATATATGTGTTATGTATGAAAGAAATAAAATTTTTAATTTAATGCTGTTTCAATCATGCCTAATAGATAAATTACATATAATTTAAATTATGAAAGGACTTCTGAATCACTTTGTACAACTTTGCTTTTCTGTTATTTAATGTAGTATCTTATCTACTATTTGCCATACTATATCACATAGTATCTTCTTTACTTAATATTACTATATCACATAGTATCTTATCTACTATTTGCCATACTATATCACAGTATCTTCATTACTTAATATTACAACTAATGCAAGCTTCAACATCAGCTGTTTTTACCAATTCTAATCAGCTTTTAATAATTTCAATATTGTCAAGTCAAAACTTCAAATAAATGATTGATAAATCAAGAGGGGTAGCAGAACTTCAGTTTGGTCATGACTACAAAGTTTTGAACTAAATGAACATATAAAGAGAATTAAAATTACATACCAGGACTGTCTTGAAATATTCTAACTGATTTATGCATAATTTTATAAGAATCCAGAACATTCTTTTCAACATCTTCAGCACTGATAGACAGCAGTGGATCATTCAGCCAGCTCTCATGCCATCTCTGCCAGTCAGATGCTGTAATCCAAAGGCTGCGAAATGGTTCAAATTCTTTTACCATCAGATGAAGTTTATCATACTAAAAATAGAATTAGAGAATGTATAAGGATATTATTGGAACTCATTACAGTTTTTCCTGAAAAACTTTCAGTGACTTCATTAAGTACACTAAGAAAATAAGAAGACAGATTACATCCTTAATTCGAAATATTTAAATTAACCAAGCATAAAAATACATTGAAATATAATTCCAAAGACAGCATGTCAGTAATAAAATTAAATATCAAGCTGAATTTTAGAGAGCTCATACATTTATAAATGACAACATTTATGATAAATGGTAGGATCATCATCGTTCATCATCACCACACTGTCCTTTTCTTCCATGCTGGATGAATTTAATGAATCTTTGTCAATCCTTTGTTACCTGGTTTGTGATAAATATGCACAGCCAATCCCTGTTATTGTACATGATGTTTTTTAGCATGGTTTTTATGGCTAAATACTCTTCCTATTTTCATCTTAGATCAACTGTATCAGTGATGTATTTAATTACAAAACAAAACCCTGTCTGCGACAAAAAGATAAATAAATGGGAACTGGAAGTAATAATAATAGACAAGGTTTATTTATGCTATACAGGTGATACCACTCTTCACTCTTTCACATACAGATGACATCCACAAGCAATCGAAACATGATAAATCAAACATGCATTATTTCTTCCACAAATAAAGATCCCCCAAATATTCTCCAATGGAAATATGACAATCTTGTTTCCTTCAACAGCACAAAGAGACACTACACATATGAAATAGAGAAGCAATTAAAATCCTCAAAGTCAACACAAAAACTAAGCCTTGTCATCATTTATAACCTCTACTGGTGACGTTACATTCACAACATAGCAAAAACTGCTTCTTTAAAAGACTAAAACTTCTTCTTTAGAGAGTACTTCAGCTTCGAACAAATGCTGACTACCTACAAAATTTATGTGAGTCTCTCAATAAAATACTTTTACATATGGGATGGTGCTACCACTACACACAAAGACATCAAAAAAGAATATCTGGAAGAATGATCAACACACTTTGATCTCTGGGTCATGGGCACATAGTAATCTCCCTTCTCTTTTTACCCACTCATGGTTACATGAATGAAAACAAGCTAGTAGTAGATCCTCAACCACTAGAAAGCACATATGTTTGCCACTCATATAAGAAATGTCCTTGTATTGATGGTTTCAAAGACACATGTCAATACACAAAACCAAGTGTCATGATTCCGCATTTAACAAAGACAATTACATGATAATTAGATTAAAAGCTGCAAGCCTAAAAACTAATTTTTGCTTTGTGAATCATTAACAAGCAATGCTCATACTCGTTACTGAGACAGTAGATAGAGTGTGTGTGTGTGTGTGTGTGCGCGCGCGCGCGTGTCTGTGTGTGTGTGTGTGTGTGTGTGTGTGTGTGTGTGTGTGTGTGTGCACTTGAATATTTTTCTTTGATCTCTTAAAGTTTTTGTTACTAATTTTTAAGCTTTTGTAAAGCATTAAGTATAAAAATACCCAAATTAAGTGAAGTTTCTCTTCAGTATTAATAAAAATAGCAAGGCCAAAGAGAGACCACATCGTTTTAGCTCCTGTATTTTTCCTCCTCTTTTCCCCTCCCAACCTCAACCAATAAGCAGTAGCATTCCTCCTGTCACACTTTATACTAAATTTTTCTTCTTACCTCGACCAGAGGATTTCAGGAATATGGTAATTCATCGAGTGGTAATACTTTTAGTAATTATTTCGATGAGAGCCACTACTTCTTTTGGTAACGAAGGGCTCCTCCCACAGAGTGAAAGGCAGATAGTATAGTGCCTGTGTAGAAACAGCTATGCTACATGGCAGTGAGATATGGGCTATGACTACTGAGGATATGTGAAGGCTTGAAAGAAATGAAGCCAGTATGTTTCACTGGATGGCTAATGGCAGTGTGCATGTATACGAGGCATCAGATGTAGCATGCAAGAGAGAAAACTGAACTGGCACACCCATGTAATGTGTATGAATGAAGATAGCTACATCATGGAGTGTAGATCTTTAATTGCAGAGGGAATATGTTGAAAGGGTAGACCCAAGAAGATGTGGGACAAAGTGGTAAGAAAAGATCTTCAGACATTGGGCCTCACGACAAGAGACAAAGACTTCTGGTGGTTTGCTGTGCTTGAGAAGGTGCATCAAACTAAGTAAAATCATGGTTGCCCTTGCACAGAAGCATGTCTCCTAAATCACTCTTCAGCTGAGCAATCATAATCTTGTGGGCCCATGGGTGCTGATGCTACATAAAAACATCCATGACAGTCCAGCATAAAAGCATCCAGTCCACACTCTTTAAAGTGGTTTATGATAGTAAGGGCATCCAGTCATAGAAATCATACCAATACAGGCATAGAGCTTGAGCAGCTCTCCTACCATGCCAGCTCCTGTCCAAACATCCAAATCATGCCAGCATGGAAAACAGAAGTTAAATGATGATGATGATGTGGTGCAATACCACTCTACTTCAAGGCAAACATTTGCACAAGCCTTCTTTTCAGAATTCTATTACCTCACTCTTCCCAATGAGTGCAAAACCTGAGAACAGCCACAATCCATGTAAGCACAATGGAAAGTAGGTTTGGGGGAGAAATGTCTGTGCTGGGTGCAAGAGGTAACATGAGGTGATCCTCAATCAGAATTCGCTGCACAATTGATGAACAAAGATATAAAATATTCTGAGTGAGCAATAGTGATAGTGTGGGAGGTGTTAGCATAATCTTGGCAGAGAAATGGAGAGATAAGGTAATCAAGTTAGTCAGATAGAATGATTGAATTTGCACTCATCTTGAAAAATACAATATGATCTTCAATCAGGATTGGCAGATGAAGTAAAAGATCAATGAAATGAAACCTTTTTGCAGATCACGTTGATGACAAATGATAGTGGCCTACATTTGTGGTTAGTGACTTAAATGAAGAAGTTGGACAGCAACCCAAAGGATTCCAGGCTATGTCTTTGGTCCCAGAAATGAGGAGAGAAGCAAGGCTCTTAGAGTTCTGTGATACAAATAACCTGATGATCTACAACACAAATGTCAAAAACCTGCCATTCACCTAATCACCTATCAATTTAGTGGACACACAAGCTAGATTGATGACATCCTCACCAGAAAACAGGATAGATGTTTGTGAATGCAAAGTCCTTCCCAGGTGGGAAATTTATAACCCAACATAAGGTAGTATCTAGTAACTTCAGACTTAGAGCTAAAAGGACTTTGAGATGCAAACCAGACTTGAAAAGGAAGTTCAGTGGAAAGTCCGAAATCTAGAGAATTACCAGTTGAAGCATTTGATGAGAAGGAGGAGGAGGAGATAGAGACTTAAGATGTAGAGGAGAACTAGAAGTTCTTTCAGAACAACCTATTGAGGAGTACAAACCAAATCTGTGGCTGGTGCAAAGTGCTAGCAAGACCAAAAGAGACATGGTGTTGGAACAGTGGAATTGACAGAGCCGTAGAAGCAAAGGAACAAGCTTGAAAGAGTTTGAAGAATGGGATTAGTTGAGAAATATAGCAGGTTGCTTGAAGTTACAGAACAGGTCTATCTAGCGAGGAGAAAAGCAGAAAGGAAAAGGTTTGCCAATGATCTGTGGCATGAAAAACAGATGTTCTGGATTGCAAAACAGTGTATTAGAGAAAATCATGATGTCATGAGAGAGAAATATGACACATGGATGATGGTACACTTGCATTTGGTGGTTCTGAAAAGAAAGATGCATGGAAGTGTCACTATGAAAGGATGCTAAATGTGGACAATGCATGAGAGAAGAGCACCTATTACACTCTGTGAGTGGTTGGCGTTAGAAAGGGCAACCAGCCTTAGAAACCATGCCAAATCAGACTGGAGTCTGGTGCAGCCCTCAGCTTACCAATCCATGATCAAACCATCCAATCCATACCACATGGACAATGGATGTTGAATGATGATGATGGTGATGAAATTTAAACAATATTATTATTCCATTGCATAATTTTTAACAACTGGCAGAAACGTTAGCATGCTGGACGAAATGTTTATTGGTATTTCGTCTGTCTTTACGTTCTGAGTTCAAATTCCACTGAGGTCAACTTTGCCCTTCATCCTTTCAAGATCGATTAAACAAGTACCAGTTACACACTGGGGTCGATGTAATCAACTTAATTCCTTTGTCCTTATTTGTCCCTTCTATGTTTATCCCCCTGTGGGCAATAAAGAAATAAAATAAATACAGTATCTTCTATATTTTGTAATAGAGTAAACAATTACAATAATTTTTCAAACAGTTTTATCTTTCAGTCAGGAAGGGCAGTGCCCATGATTCTGTCTTTTTAGGGCCTCTGAGCCTTATGATACAGATAGAAATGAAAGGAAGAAGGAATCCTGAAATTAGAGACCCAGTCTCAATAGCTACAATAGAGCAACTCTGCTAAAGGCACCTGGAACAAATACCAGGAGGCATTTCTTCTGACACTAACAATTCTGCCAATCAGATACTTTATCAGCTCAAGAAGAATGAAAGGTAAAAGTTAATCACAGCAGGATTTGAATTTAAAACACGAGGTGTTGGAATAAATCCCACAAAGCACTTCATTCAATATCATTGATTCTGCAACGTTTTAGCCTTAGCTGTAGACTATTAACATCAAATGGAGGGGTTAAAAATGCTGTTAATATTTATATTGATATCACTGTTTACCTAGTGTAGATATATATATATATATATATATATATATATATATATATATATATATATATATATATATATATATATATATATAGATGAAACTGCTTTTTGCCTCTCAGATAAGGTCAATAACCCATAAAATTATATATATATTAACAGGTCATCTCAGACATTTAGAGTAAAATATTGTTCAGTCTTTTAAGAGAACACTCAAGATTAGCAAAACGGTGACAATTCCCAGGGAGATAAAACACAGTTTTTATTATAGTTCCTTCATTCTGTGGGTGGTAGCAGCTAAATTTTTTATAGTGAATATGTAACCAAATTATATTATTTTATATTATGTCTGTGTTTATCCCCCATCACTACTTGAAAACTGGTGTTGGTTTGTTTACATCCCTGTAACTTAATGGTTAGGGAAAATGAGGCTGATAGAATAAGTGCTAGGTTTAACAAAGAAAATAAATACTGGAGTGACGCAGTTCAGCTAAACACAAGACAGTGTCGCAGTATGGCTGCAGTCCAATGACTGAAACAAGTAAAAGATATCCTCCAAAGAAACACTTCATCTGAAATGTCAATCACTTCTTCATTTTCATAAGACATCAGTATACACTTCTTGTACTTGAAGTAAATGCTAATGTTTCCCTGTATTTCATCTCCCTCTATATATTATATCTTATCTTATCATATTTATAAATATAACTGACTTACCTGAGTTGTGGGTAATTTAAACAAACGTTCTCTGTTGTTGTAAACCTGTGCTAATTGCTGAGCATCTTTCATCTGTTTACTAATACGACGTGCTTCATTAGCAATTTCATGAGCTTTGTTAACATCTGTGTAAGATTGCATTGAAGCTGCTATCATCTGAAATACAAACAATCATTTTCAGAAATGCATTTTGTTACATTTTCCCATTTTCTGCATTGCCAACCAGATAAGGGTACAGGGGACTTTGTCAAAAGCTTTCTTCCTATCAACAAAAGACAGATACAGAGGTTTATTTTTGGTCAAGTTGCTTCACCAGGAAGATAATATCATTGGATTATTTGCATCACAGAACTCCAGTAACCTTGATCCCTCTTTTATTTCAGAAACTAATTCTATGGCTCCCATGTACACTATGGAAGATACTTGCCCAACATCTCCATTGAAATCACCAACCATGAAGATGAGGTCATTGTCATTTGTCTTTGAGATAGCCTGCAGAAGAATATCATAAAAGCAGATCTTTTGCTCATTTGGTAGACCCATCCGGGAGGTACAGGCAGAAATAATTGTTGCTGTACTATGCTACAAAACTAGCCTGAGCTTAAGTGTTCAATCACACAGTCTGACTACCTCTATGACCGTATGAACCCATTTCTCTGCAACAAGTATGCTCACACTACCTACCCTGTCACTAGATATATATCAAACAAAATACCAATAGACACAACTATAAGGGTAATCACAAATTAACAGTTTACAAAAGCTATCCCTTCAGCCTTACTCCCATTTAGGACTAATCAATTATTGACATTTGAAAAATGGGTTTGTTGTGATATGATACCCAATCCCAGTAAGTGTTTTTTTTTACCCTTCTCAACAAGAGACTTGGTTGAATATGCCTTTAATAAGTACTATTACAGATATATAGTAAAATCTCAGTATTTGTAAGCATGGTGACCTTCGAGCAAAAGCTAACAGGATCTGTTCCTCAATATTCCAGTTTACTTTATCTGCATGCAGGCCAAAGACGCCATTAAATGAAACAGAAGTTTTGTGTAGCAAGAATTTGTTTTTTATTAATCTTTTTTTTTTTTTCTTTTGATGATAGTGATTTTGGTTTTCCCAACAAGAGATTTGGCACTAAATCAAATGGAAGTTTCTGATCCCCTGAAATAAAATTTCTTTTTTCATTTGTTTACAGCAACACAATTTAGTTCTACATAAATTATTTCAATAATCCCCATTGTAAGGAAAGCTGAGGTCATAAAAGAGGAATGTGATGTGGTGCTCTCTGAGATCTACTGAAAGATATGAACAGTTTACCACCAGATAATGATCATAGCTGTAATTTACCAATTATATTCAAATAAACCACTAAACAATCTATTTAACAATAAACTCAACAACCATTTAACATTAATAAATTTACAGTTAATCAACTAATTAATGACCCTAAATGAAAAGAAACAAAATGTTTAAAGTAACTCACAGCCAAAGAATCCAGCTTTTCATTGAATGCTGCTTGGTCCAGTAGCTGGAGTTTACGAAACCGCTCTTCATCAGCTTCATGGTTTATCAAAACCGTCTCAGTTTGTTTCTCAATTTTCAGAGGCCATCCAATCATAGCCCATCTACAAACAATAACAAAAGCCTCGGATTAGTAAAAAAAAAAACATGCAACATAGGGGTTTTCTATTTTCTATCTTTGTGCTGGACTACATACAGGTTTGTGGTGCAGTTACGAGGAGGTGCTGAAAAGTTCCTACCTTTAAGGGTATTAGAAAAGGGTTAGGGTTACCTTTCATAGGTGAAGTAGGACACTATTTAGAAGATATGCAAAAAATCACGATGGCATACAATGTATTTTTCTCTTTTTTTGCAGATTTAATGCCTGATGGCATCTTCTACAGTGGATTTTGGTAAAATTGAAGCATAGATGGTCAAGAAGTTCCTTTTTTTGCAATGCAAAGGTGTGACAGAAATCCATGGCAAGATGAAAGATAGCTTCCCACCTTATTCCACAGTGAAAATCTGGTTGTTAAGGCTTCAAACTGGTTATTTCAAGGTTACAGATGAACCTCAGTCAGGAGAGCCAACTTCCATGACCACAGAGGACAAAGCTGACACTGTGCATCTCATGATTCTTGAGGACTACCAGATTTCAGCTAAAGTTATAGCTGAGACTCAGGGGGTCACCTTGAAAGAGTTGGTTACATCATCTATAACATTCTGGACATGAGAAAAAAAAACTTTCTACAAAATGGATACCAAAATTCTTGAACACAGATCAGAAGCACACCAGATGACAGCAAAGGCAATTTGGGACCAGTTTGCAGTAGGAGAGGCAGATTTTATGGCTTGTTTAGTCAGTATGGATGAAACTTGGCTTCCTCATTATGATCCCCAGACCAAGCAGCAATCAATGGAGTGATGCCACAGCAGTTCACCACGTCCCAAGAAGTTTCAGACACAGAAATCAGCTGGAAAGGTTCTGCCTTCAGCATTCTAGGACAAAAACAGATTACTTCTCATAAAATACCTGCTAAAGGGTTGCACCATCAACACAGAATACAACATGTCTCTGGTGGACAAACTACATGAAGTTTTGAAGCAGAAACATTGTAGAAAACTGAACCATGGTGTCCTGTTTTTGCAGGACACTGCACCAGCACATGAAACTTTATGGAAAATACACAACTTTGGCTTCAAACTGGTAAACAATCCACCTTTCTCTCCTGACTTTGCTCCCATCCATAACTATCACCTCTTTCCACAACTGAAGAAATATTGCAAGGGAATGAAATTTCACTGATTCAGGAGTGATTGCTGCTACAGAGGCCTGGTTGGAGGCCCATCCTTCCAAGAATTTTTTACAGGGCTTAAAGAAACTGAAGGACTGCTGCAATAAGTGTGTGACTCTGAGAAAGGAATATGTTGAATAAAATCATAATTAACTGATCCTCCTGTATTTTCTTTTATCCAAAGACAGAAACTTCTCAGCACTCGCTCATATAACAAGCAATTTCAATAAAATGGTTGATAAACTAAATTGTCATCCTCAGTAATAGAGCCAGTGGTGCAAATATCTTAAAAGAAGTCTTTTCATACTGGCATGGGTTAAATGAGTTGTCATAGATTATATCTTCACTTACCATCCTAGGTATTGTTATATGTTGGGGATAACAATATCCTTACACATAAGTAACCTATTTTCTTAAATTCTTTCTTATTCTCTATTTTGCCACATGATACTACTAAGAAGTCACCAAGTATGAACGCATCAGCAGCCAGTTCAGGACAATGGAGTAAGTTTACCAGCTTTCATTTGCTCTGTCCCAGGTTCTGGAAACCATAAGGTAATATGTCCCATATAAGAAGGCAGCAAGCATGCCAGGTGAAATGCTTAGCAGTATGTCATCTGTCTTTATGTTCTGAGTTCAAATTCCGCCAAGGTCAACTTTGCCTTTCATCCTTTCAGGGTCAATAAATTAGATACCAGTTGCGTTTTGGGGTTGATCTTATCAACTAGCTCCATCCCAAAAAATTTTGTGCCTTGTGCCTAGAGTAGAAAAGTAAGTATATGGCTCATATAAGAGCAGTAACTTAACCTCTAAATTTCTACGTATCCGATAGAAACAGTCACCAAACTCAACCATTTTGATTTCATTAGCTTTGGAGGCTTTGCAAAGCTTATTAAGGCATCTTTTTTTCTTGACTACAGAACATTTGTGACAATCCGAGTTAAAAATCTCACGAGAAAAAATAATTATTTGCTATTAATCATTAATTTCAATTGTAACATTGAATCAACACCAAAATCATAGACTTTTGTAATACTAAATGTTGCAGTTCCAAAAAAGAATATACATAACTGTATATTAGATGTTTCTTCAAATAACAGCCAAAACAGAAGTAAAGTAAAAGAGAAACCACACTTACAAATTATTGAAGTCATCAATGGGAAGATTATAGAAAAAGTTCTCCAACAATCCATAGTCCACAACTATTTTACTAATTTGTTCCTGTAAAAAATAAAGATTAAAGCATTACTTCCACAAAATCATGCCCTGAAATATAATTCACTTCTCTTCTCATCACACAAACTGGTTTCATTTTGAATTCATCAAACTGAGACTAGCACTAGTTTATATGGATTGTTATAGTTTACATTTCAAATAACCTTATAAAACAACTACTTGTTGTTTTGTTTCATTATTTTATCTTTTTCTTCTAATTACCTAATTGTTTCTTGTGAATCATTTTTGTACAGAGACAGATGAATGAGAGGATCACATTTTATCTTAATCTCTGTATCTTTTTGCAATTTTATTCCTATCTAACATTTAAATTTTTTTTCATTTCATTTTATTCCATATACTCCGTGCACATAACACAAAACCTTTTCTTTTTGTACTTATACATGTATATCCTCAGAATGCTACCCTTAAACCAAATTAAAAGTTTTTTTTTAAACACATACACACATAAATGTATATATAAGCATATGTGCATGCATGTTTATATGTATGTATGTGTGTGTTTATATATATATATATATATATATATATATACATATATGTATGTATATGTACATATATGTATATATATATATATAATTTTTCATAGTAAACTATGTAATCGTTACCAATATAGCAGGAGATTTCACCGCAAAAAAGTCTAAATTAGACTCCTTAGGGATTGTTCTCCTTGTTTATATATCCAAAGTTTTAAATTTTTACATTTAAGAGAGAGATTTGACGCTAATATTAGCATCAAATCTCTCTCGTAAATGTAAAAATTTAAAACTTTGGATATATATATATATGTATATATATATATATATATATATATGTGTGTGTGTGTATGTATGTATATACAGGGGTTGGACAAAATAATGGAAACACCTTAAAATTTCAAACAAATTTATTTTAATATGGGGTATGACCACATTTGGCAGTAATTACAGCTTGAATTCTATGAAGTATGGACTTGTACAAAGTTTGAATTATTTCCAAAGCAATTTTTGTCCATTCTTCAGCTAAAACAGTCTCCAGTTCTTGTAGTGATGATGGTGAAGGATATCGATTCCTTACTTGTTTTTCGAAAATGCACCATAAATGTTCAACAATATTGAGATCTGGGGACTATAGTGGCCAGATAAGATGTTGAACTTCACTAGAATGTTCCTAGTGCCATTCAGTAACAACTTTAGCTGTGTGAACTGGTGTATTATCATCCTGAAAGATTGTGTTTCCCTCCGGAAACAGTTCCACCACCATAAGATGAATTTGATCAGATAAAATGCTTAAATAGTCTTGACTATTAATTCTACGATGAGGGGAAACCATTGGGCCGGTGGATTTCCAAGATATAGCCCCACCCCAATCATCACAGATCCTCCTACATGTTTAACAGTTGGAAGAAGGCAGTCAGGGTCAAATGCTTCTTTTGGCTGTCTCCACATGTATACTCAGCTGGTGGTTGTAAATAAGGTAAAGGATGACTCGTCCGAGAAAATAACATTCTTCCACTGCTCTAGGGACCAATTCTGTAGGTTTTTACTCCACTCTAAACACTTTGCAACATTTGTTTTTGAAAGGAGTAGTTTTCTGATTGCAACCCATCCGTGAAATTCAGCTTTGTGCAGCTCCGAGTGAACAGTTTTTGTGGAAACTGGGTTCTCGAGGTGGTCATAAAGCTCTGCAGTAACTTTGGGAGCTGTACTTTTGGGATCCTTTCTAACAATTTCTTTAAGATTCTGACGGCCCCTATCTGAAAGTTTTGGTTTTCTTCTGGAAATTTGTTTTGATGAGGAGGTTTTTCCCTTTTTCTCAAATGCTGTCACTATTTTCAAGACAGTACTTCTTGATACACCAAACATTTTGGCTGTTTTTGTTACATTCGCACCTGCCATACAAGGACCAACAGTTTCAGCTCTTTGAAAGTCCGATAGATCTGTCATTTTAATGAATTTTAATTACCTCTTTCTGATGATATCTGAAAAGAAACAGCAATGTTAGCAAAACATATTAAGCAACACTAATAATAAATCGAAAAACATAAAAATAAACATGCTTTTGATGGTTTTATAGATATTTCAAAATTATGATGCTATGATGCTGGGTGTTTCCATTATTTTGTCCAACCCCTGTATATATGCATATAAATATATATATATAAATAATATATATAAATATATACTCTTTTACTTGTTTCAATCATTTGACTGTGGCCATGCTGGAGCAGTGCCTTTAGTCAAGCAAATTGACCCCAGGATTTATTCTTTGGATGCCTAGTACTTATTCTATCGGCCGCTTTTGCCGCACTGCTAAGTTACGGGGACGTAAACATGTCGATACCCAGGTCCCTCACTGATTTAGGCTCTGGGATTGAAATTCCCTGCGGACCAGTGTACTCTGTAAGTTTCATATTCAGTTTTGGATGTTGGTAGTGCAGGGCTTGGAATTTTTCAGCATTAAACTGCATATTATTATCCTCAGCCCATTTGTAAATTGAGTCCAACTCCTGCTGCAGATGTGCAACATCACTGGGGTTCTGTATTTTCTGCGAGACTTTTGTATCGTCTGCGAAGCTTGCAAGGGTGGCTATCCGGGCACTTGAGGGCATATCTGAGCGGACCACTTTAAAAAGCAGTGGTCCCAAGACAGTGCCCTGTGGAACACCGCTCACTATTTGTGTTTTCATAGAGGTGGCTCCATTTGCCACTACTGCCTGTCTTCTATCTTTCAGAAAGTCATGTAACCACTCTCCAAGTTTTTCAGCTATGTCAAGATCCTGCAGTCTGTGGCATATCACACCATGATCCACTTTGTCAAAAGCTTTTGTAAAATCAAGGTATATTACGTCCACATTTGAGTTGTTGAGTAACTGCCTCAATACCCAGTCATAATGTTGTAAGATTTGGGTCAGGCAGCTCCTACCTGGTCGAAAGCCATGCTGAGTATCACTCAGCAAGTTTTAAACCTATAATATAACCCTTAGTTTTAAAAAATGATTATAAAATATGAATGTTCCATAACCAAACAAGGACAGGTCATTCGGAGTTTTCTATCCTCAATCAAGTTCCAGATTATCTTTGCAATTTCGACTGGTTTTCCACACATGCTAGCTTAATTTAATTCATCCTTAGTCAAAAAACACCTGTTGTTATGTCCTGTTAACTGAATTTGTATTTGTGAAACATTTCTCTGTTTTTTTCCATCCTTGTTTTCGTATACATTTGCTGCTTTCTTCCAAGGAATCTAATGCTCTTAGCTTAGTTTTTCCTTGGGGTTGGCCAGATTGGAGCAATCTCAAGTATAACAAGCCAAAATTGCAAAGATAATCTGGAACTCGACTGAGGATAGAAAACTCTGAATGACTCGTCCTTTTTTTCTTTGTATCATCTGCCTGGGTGTTTTGTTGTCCCTTTTTTGTATCTCCCAACTGTTTGAATGTTTTGCGTTCTTGTCCCATTTTTGTATTTTATATATATATATATATATATATATCATCATCAATTAATGTCCATTCTTATGGTGTAAACAAACATACAATTCTCACTGGTACAAACAAAGCTTCTAAAATGGATGGGGAAATTCAAAGTATTGCTTTGGTACAATGACCGTACATCTGTCATGTCTAGTGATGAAGGTTTCTGTCCCATGGACAGCCTTTGAATGCATAATATTATTGTACATGAATGATGAATAAGAAATGAGCTGAGAGAATAACTAGGTATTGGAGAAATCAGATTGTATGCTAAGGAGAAGATTGAGTTGGCATGAAATGTAAAAAAAAATGACAATTGAGTAAAAAAGTGCAAAGCAGTCCAAATGTAGGGAAGCTGCATTAGAGATTGATATCAGGAGGCTGAACCTTCCTATGATGACAAAGGAACATAAGTGGCAAGGTGCTGAGCTATAGAAAACTGTTCAACCTATGCACAAACGTAAAAGTAGATATAAAATATTGGTGTTGATAATGAAACACGCATGCACACACACACACACACATGCATACACACATGCACACATACACACACAACACTGCATAATAACTGAAATATAATATAAACTATTTTAAATCTTATATAAAATTAAATATACGATTCGAATAAGATGCTTTACTTGTTGATCTTTAATTTTTTCTGGTATAGACTTCATCCATTCCCTTAACTCATCTAATTCCTCAATTGTATTGGGTTTTTCTGATTGTTTTCGGCTGATTTGTTTAAAAGTTTCACATACCTTCAACAAAATAAATTATAGTTTTACCCGGGTATTATCATTTAATACAAACAGATTTTAAAAAAACAATTAACAAAGCTTGTTATTTTGGTGAAAGGAACATCTCCAAAAAAGTGAGGACTCATACAGGGTGGGCCAAAAGTAGGTAAACACTTTTAAAATTAACTTATTCGATTTTTACAGGTACCATGAATAATGTGCTGCGTGTTAGTGTTCTGGGACATTTGAGGAATGTTCCCATGTTGACGGAGGATATTTCGACCATTTACGAGATTAAACTGTGTTTCATAAATGTAATTGTAATAAATGAGCGTAAAAGTAATAAAATGAAAGAATTTCGAAGTGTATAGCTACTTTTGGCTCACCCTGTATATAAATAAGTCAAGTTATATTCAATGTGAATATTCTACCCTTTTTGTTTCACAACTGGAAGAAGAATATTCTACCAATAAGTAAAATGGTAACAAATAAAAATATTATGGTGATTATACATGCAAACTTATTTCTATTACCTTTAAATTTGTGCATAACTTATCTCAGTTTTGTTGTAACACAACTCTGCTTTAACTGTATAATAAATATTCAAATATACTTCAAAGTAAATATTTAGTAATTGCTCGTAAAACAAATATGGACCTCTCACCTTAACTTGTTTCTAAGACAGAAATCAAGCAGACGACTTGATAATAATAATAATAATAATAGTGACACCCAGTTAAATGGTTGATAAAAAAAATTACTAGTCAAGGAAAGCTGGATGGCATCCATTTTAACATAATTTTTCCCCATTTTCTATGATGTTATATAAATTTTCAAATAATTCTATTTTTTTATTCGTCCTAATTTTGGGACTGCCATGTTGGCTTGGCGATAACTATTAATTTCCAGTACCGCTGCCGTAGTCTCCTTTAGAGAGACTTAGAAATATTAATAACTCTATTTCTGAAAACCAGTGGATGTATTCCACTGAAATTAGATAAATAATCTTCCTACAGACAGTCAGTAGCGACGCCTGCTGGGGCTCGGCTGCTCTGCATTGACAAGGGGCAATACCCTGAAACTAGTCTAGTCTGCAGATGCCAAACCAGCAAGGGGAAGCTGCTGACCTCCCCTGTTCGAAGGTTATAAAGGACACAGGCTTCGTGTGTCACATAGCTAGCTAGAGGCGATGGCCTCTTGGAGCTAATTGACAGTAGCATTCGTCCTAATTTTGGGACTGCCATATTGGCTTGGTGATAACTATTAATTTCTATTTTTTTTGTTTTGAACTTTCAATCCTGAATAATCAACATTCCCTCCCCATCCATGACACGTTGGGATTATATCCAAAGTAGAACAAGGCACCACACACATATAAAGCTTTCTCAGACAGTTGGAACAGCATTAGAGTATTACTTACATATCAGGTGTGATGCTGCTGCTGCTTCAAACACAAGCATGCTAGACCCTATCCAAAAAAAAGCAGCTCCAGTTGATTGGCATCAAGCTAATCCATGTCCGATCAAGCTAATCCATGTCCGATCAAGCCACACACATAATACTGCTTCTCTCTGTTTTTACTAGTTTTGATCACAGCTTAATTGTTTCTCAGTTAACAACCTCTTCCTTTTCCTCATTGAAACCCACACTGCCTCTTCATTCTTCCCCCAGAACTGCAGCCTTAAGGAATTCCTTCACCAGATAGTTATTGCTTGACCACTGGTCAACTTTGATCAAACAGGCTTATAATCAAAGGCATTTCAGTCACAAATATCCCACCTTTTACATTACCTAATGAGCATTCTCTCTTTTAAGTCAGACTTATTTGAGGGAGAACTGGTTGCTTTTTCTAGCAGATCTAGCAGCAGTCATGTAGAGGCTACCTCAGTTGTTCCTAAATTCATTAGCTGCATGAGTTCAAGATGAACACCAGTCTAAAAGAGCCTCCAAATATAATCTATGGAAATTACACTAAAAAGTAAATATCAATGACAAGATGTAGCAGGAGGATAATGATGTGGAGGATGATGATCATTGTCATCCTCCTCCACAATCATGACAATAATGATGACAATAATGATCTAAAGAAAATGGGGAGCATTCTACAAAATGAACAAACCATATACTTAATATGGAATTACTGGAATACGTTCTAGTTTTGTGACAACCCAATGTGGTTTACCAGAACAACAAAGACAAGAAAAACTGGAACAACAATTTTATAAGCAAATTTACTAAAATTGACAAACATAAAACTGAAAATAGGGAAAGCAATATCAATACATACTTCCTCAGTTTGTTGGCTGAGCTGTTTTGCAAGTAAATCAAGGAGTGCCATAGTTAATGCTTTCTTCTTCTTCGAAACAGTTTCTCGTACATGCGACGTTGTCACCCAGAAAGGCCCAATAGTAATACTAAGTGGAATTTCATTTTCTAGAATACCTTTCTCATGCAAATGTTTCTCAGCCTCTTCTTGTATTTCAACAGCAGGTCGTTCAGTTTCAGCATATGTACTACATAAAATGATAGGAGTGGCTGTTTTAAAGAAATTATCACAATAGAATGCTGAAAAATTCTTAGAACTACTTGCTTGAGTAAGGGCAGGATAGAAAAAAAGTTCAGTGAGTAATTACTTCTGCTGGCAGCAAAAGGTTTCTCTCTCAGAGTAAGGGCAGATTGTTTAAGAAATGCTTGTGTAGGAAATGCAATGCTGCATGGTTAAAGAATGCAAAAGATTTGCAAAAGCTTAGAAGAAATGGGGCAAGCATTCCCTACTAGTTGTATAAAGTTCAAGTGCCTGAACAATAAAGCACAAAAGAAAGAAAAAAAATAGCATACAAGAGGGATTAAATGTAGCATGCAAGGGAATAAATTCTATTAATACAAGGATGCCATATGTAGAAAGAAATGATGAGTGCTGAAAGTGGATTAAGCTTGTGAAAGAGAAAAATCAAAGAAAAAAATGGGAAGAAAACTGATAAGAGGGTGACCCCCACCACCACCACCACACACACAAAGAACAGCAACAGATGGTAAATGTTACAGCCAAAAAACCAGCTCAACTCAAGCAAGCATGGGAAAACAAAGATAAAAATGATGGAAGCTGCAGTGATGAATCTAAATCTACAGTTGAATTTCCCTGCAACCAGCCATTATTTTACCATCTACCATTTCCCCTGCTACTACTTTTTTTGTTACTCTCTTATCTACCACTGTGCCTCCCTTTCATCACTCTATCTCTCTTCCACACCATATATGGAACATGCCAAAGCAATTCATTGGATCTGTCCATATTCAGTACTCCACCCCTCAACATCACCCTTTTGTATTGCTAGTCATCACTTTCTCTTCCACCAATATTTCCCATTATCAACATCTATTGCTCTCTCTCCCCTTCCCCCTCTTGATTTCCCTCTCTCTCTCACAGACACACACACACCACATATATGATAGGCTTCTTTCAGTTTTCATCTACCAAATTCACTCATAAGGCTTCGGTCAACCTGGAGCTATAGTAGATGACACTTGCCCAAGGTGCTGCATGGTGGGATGGAACCCAAGATCACATGGTTGGGAAGCAAGCTTTTCAACCACACGGCTATGCCTTTGCCTGTGATATACATATTTGATAGAGTATGAAAATATTTTTCTCTCTGTGTATCTTCTTACGATCAAAAGTAAGATTAAAGTAATTCAGAAGCAGTGTGAAAATTGTAATGCAGATAAAATATTAATGAAGGCGGTGAGCTGGCAGAAACGTTAGCACGCCGGGCGAAATGCTTAGCGGTATTTCGTCTGCCGTTACGTTCTGAGTTCAAATTCCGCCGAGGTCGACTTTGCCTTTCATCCTTTCGGGGTCAATAAATTAAGTACCAGTTACGCAACGGGGTCGATGTAATCAACTTAATCCATTTGTCTGTCCTTGTTTGTCCCCTCTATGTTTAGCTTCTTGTGGGCAATAAAGAAATAAGATAAAATTTCCATTGTAGAATCACACTGAATTATTTCCTCTTTGTACATATAATTAAATTTCAGAATTCGCAATCAATAGAAATAACTTGGTATACAAATAATGTCACTCACCAGAAATTTAAATGTGGTCTATAATCTTAGAGTAAGCTAAATAAAATTAACTAATTGTTTGGTTGCAGCTGTCTACATAGGATGGCAAATATAGTAAACTAGCAGAAATATCCAGTGTTGGATAAATACATTTAAATGAGCATTCATTATAACGGCATTCCCACATGCATTCTTTTCAAGTTATTTCGATGTTATACTCGCTTTCGCTAAGCCTTATTGCACGCAAATGGAGAAAACGTTCACTGCGTATATATCGATTGCTGTACGCCAGCATCTAACAGCTTTGGCTTTTTAACGCACAAAATCTTGAAATTATTTTTTTTCTGTGCCTCTGATTAAAATTTTCGAAAAACAAACCCAGCCACATTACTTGGAAAAAAATAATCTTTATTGTGCTGGTTTTTCGTAAAATTTTGCGCATGGGAAAGGCAACAAAATCGCCCCTCCCCACTTTGAATGGGATATTCCTATCTTAAAAAGTAATAATCGATTTTCTCGGTGACCATGGGAGTTGGAGGGCAATAAAAATCTACTGAACATGAGCAGACCATGCTGCCGCTCTGTGCTGAATTTCACGCGATTCCACTGCACCGTTCTCGAGTGAATCTGCCGACACTTAATCAATCAATCAATCAAGCAAGCAATCAAGAACACTGCAATTTATAGTATAGATGAGTTTGCTTCTCTGGTTCAATCCTATTGCACAGCACTTAAGACAAACATCTACTGTAGCCCTGACTGTGACAATGACACCAATGCCAACAACATCGATAACACCAACACAAACAATGATGACAATGCTACTGTGACTGCCACCTATGACAACAACAACAACAATGATGCTGACGATGAATGTCAACATTACAAAATAGTCTTGTTATTAACAAATAGCAGTTTGGAATGAAATGTAAATGTCAGCTAGCTTTGAATCCCGGTTCTTTGAATTTAAAGCTAATATTTTAGTAAAGAGAGAAGTGTTTCACCTGATAAATTTGTTTACATCAAGATTGCAAAGTTCAACATATTTATTGTATCGTTCAGCATATGCTTTGGTTGGAACAATTGACTTTTGGATGGTAGTTTGGATGCCTGATCGCATTTCTTCAACATGAGGTTCATGCTCACCAACTGATTCTAAAAGTGGAGTTCCAGACCAAAAAATGTCTTCCAAAATATACTGCAGAAAAGAAAGAATTAGGAGAACAAAGAAAGATTTTATTAAATGAGTTTTGTTTTAAATTTATGCAAACAGAAATGCTATAGCTTTTCAATTTTTTTTATTTTCTGATACTCACCACTCGTAACACATATGCAATCTATCATCTGTTCTAAGAGGAATATTTATGCATTGAGATCCATTGGTGGAAGCGTTAACCCTAAAAGAGTTCACTTCCTTTTTTAGAACTACACCACTGGTAATAATTCATATTATTTAGATATTATATTACACAAGGATAGTGGATATTACACAGTAAGGTATTCAAATATATATGATATCAATATTTCATGATTTAAATTAAATTACAAATGAACAATATTACAAGAAAAATATTAAAATTTCATAATAGATCTACCTTTTCAAGTTGCGGCACAGCTTGAGTAGAGTTAATACCTTTATCAAAAAGGCTAAGGACACAGGATTCAAAATCAGTCAAGGTAGTACTGTAGTGTGGACCTTGTTCATCAACAATTAATTCAATATAAAATAAAGCTGTTTTCTTTGGTCTTCAACAGAAAATTTACATAATCATAGTTTAATTTTTTTTAATACA
>NC_068999.1:37067644-37068657 GCF_001194135.2 Octopus bimaculoides | reverse complement strand
ATATATATATATATATATATATATATATATATATATATATATATAATACAAAATAGTTAATAAATATCAAAGCATTGTAATACTTGATAAATATTGTCTCAAAACTATAAGCACAGTAAATCTTACATTTTATAAATATCACTACAAACATAGCCAGGTATAATAAGTTTTTATCAGTATCTCAGGTATTACATTTTATACATACATTGAAGGATATAACCAGGTACAATATGTTGCATTCATATCTCTATGAGTATATCCTGTTATGTTTTATATATATCTCCATGGGTATATAAAAGTTAATATTTTACAGATATATATATAAATCAAATGTAAAACATAAAAAACACAACAAATGGAAACCACCAACATGCAAAAAAAAAAAAAGGACAATAGCATGACAATGGCAACAGGACAATAGCATGACAATGGCAACAGGACAAAACAAGATACATGGATCATTTGCAGCCAATTGCCTTTTCAGTTGGAGTCCGGAATGTTCACATAGTTTCACCTATTTACCTCTGGTACTACTCAAAACCATTTGGGTCAGTAACTTAAGCTAAAAGCATTAAGCCTCTGAGCAAGGCAAATGAATGTACATATACAAACACAAGTAATCAACAGAAAGGGTCTTTCAATTATCAGATGAACATAACTCATGAAATAGAATTATACATGCACAATGAACAAACACCTTTCAACAAAACAAAAATAATTATACAATTACAAAAAAAATAAAACAAAACAAACAGCGTCTTTTGACTATCAGACGAATGTAATACGCTAGTGCAAGGAAAATGGAAACGGAAGAATTTTAACAGACCAGGTAGCAGCACAAAACAGAACAGATACAACCGACCTCAAGGCGGCTGGCCGAAAAAGGACGACAATACCTGAACTAGACAGCAATTGTGTTGTAGGGGAGGGGAGGAGTTGAAGAGGGCAAAGGGACTAAGGAATAGGAGAGAGGGGGAAAGAAATCAGAGGGACCAAAGAATGAGGGGGTATAT
>NC_068999.1:37065781-37067458 GCF_001194135.2 Octopus bimaculoides | reverse complement strand
TATATATATATATATATATATATATATCATCATCGTTTAACGTCTGCTTTCCATGCTAGCATGGGTTGGACGATTTGACTGAGGACTGGTGAAACCGGATGGCAACACCAGGCTCCAATCTAATTTGGCAGAGTTTCTACAGCTGGATGCCCTTCCTAACGCCAACCACTCAGAGAGTGTAGTGGGTGCTTTTACGTGTCACCCGCACGAAAACGGCCACGCTCGAAATGGTGTCTTTTATGTGCCACCCGCACAAGCCAGTCCAGGGGCACCGGCAACGATCTCACTCGAAAATCCCACGGGAGCCAGTCAGGCGGCACTTCCTACAGATATCATAGCCAGCGCTGTTTTCTTTTGCTACACTGTTCCATATTCAGTTATCAGACGTAAAAAAAACAATGAGATAAGTGACAATAATGGGTAATGAATGTATATGCCATATTTCGGCAGGGATTGCCCCTTCATCAACTTCCTTCTAACCTACTCTCACCTAGGAACACATTGTTTATATACCCACTGCATACAGCAGCGTTAAGTTATTGGATGAACCAATTTACATGTTAGACGCATTCCTGGAGTTGGTATTTAAATATTAATGACTTGTAGATACATGGTATTTCATTATGTAACCATAATACACTACGAAGTACATTAAATCTTTTTAACGGGTGCTGATGAAGGGGCAACTCCCCCTCCCCACGAAATATGGCCTATACACTCCTTACTCATTTTTGTCTTCGATCTTATTGCTTCTCCCAACACAAAGTGTAGCAAATCAGGATGTGGTGTGCAAGAGAGACAACTGTGCTGGTCATGTGGCAAGAATGGATGAGGACAGCTGTGTGAAAAAGTGTCACACCCTAGCAGTTGAGGAAACCTGTGGAAGAGGTAGGCCCAGGAAAACACAGGATGAGGTGGTGAAGCATGACTTTCAAACATTGGGCCTTACCGAGGCAATGACTAGTGACCGGGACCTTTGGAGATTAGCTGTGCTTGAGAAGACCCGACAAGACAAGTGAGACCATAGCCTATGCCAGTGGTTGTAACCAGCCCATTTATGAATATTCCTCGTTCATTGGACAATAAACTTTGCCTGTGAAGATCTATTGAGGTAAGTGAAATCAAAATTGCTGACGTGGCCAATGACAGTTCCACCTGATTGGCACTCATGCCAGTGGAACGTTAAAAGCACATCCGAAGGTGGGGTGCAACTGGCCCACTTATGAGTACCCTTCATTCATTGGACAATGAACTTTGCTTGCGAAGACCTATTGAGGCAAGTATAAATAAATCCAAATTGCTGACGTGGCCAATGACAGTACCGCCTGATTGGCACTCATGCCAGTGGAACATTAAAAGAAGCATATCCGAGCGTGATCGTTGCTAGGGTCACGGATTGGCTCCCATGCTGGTGACACGTGAAAAACATCATTTGAGTGTGACAATTCTTTTACTTCCGACATATGGTTCGAAGACAACATTGGTATTATTCCAGAAGGAATAAAATGATATAAAACAATGCAATCTTCTCATCAGGGAAATAAAGAAACCAAACTCATCAATAAGACATTTTAAGAGAATGTGATGACTGCGTATATGATGAAAGGGACACTATTAAATTTTTTAAAAAAACTGTTAGTAGATATAACATCAAAAGTAGTTTATAAAAAGAGGAGG
>NC_068999.1:37062505-37063659 GCF_001194135.2 Octopus bimaculoides | reverse complement strand
GAGCGAGATCGTTGCCAGTGCCCCTGGACTGGCTTGTGCGGGTGGCACATAAAAGACACCATTTCGAGCATGGCCGTTTTCGTGCGGGTGACACGTAAAAGCACCCACTACACTCTCTGAGTGGTTGGCGTTAGGAAGGGCATCCAGCTGTAGAAACTCTGCCAAATCAGTCTGGAGCCTGGTGTTGCCATCCGGTTTCACCAGTCCTCAGTCAAATCGTCCAACCCATGCTAGCATGGAAAGCGGACGTTAAACGATGATGATGATGATGATGATGATATATATATATATATCTATATATATATATATATATAGTTATGGATATAACCAGGTATTTGTTTGGTTCAGTGGTTCTTATAAGAATCTACAACAGTAATAAGATCAACTCTTACTAGATTCAGTTTAACCTCACTCATTTGGGGATTGATAAATTGTAGTAAATTCAGCAGACTAATTCATTCTATTTTATTCCTCAGGCGTTTTTCTGTATCATTTTATCATTTGAATACTTTTTAAATTGTAGCTTAAAAGATAACACAATGATTCAAAACTTGAAAAGACATACTTACTTGAATGGACTGTTAATTAGATCCCCATCCCATGTGAATGATTCATCGATGTCCAATGTACTTCGACATGAATTGTTTATCATTTGAGCAAAATTATACAAGGAGTCATTTACTAAATAGCGCAATGTGTCCTGGAAAAATTAATAAAATAGATATTGTTTAAAGCAGAATCATACATTAATGCCCCATATATATATATATATATATATATATATATATATATATATATATATATATATATATATATATATATATATACATATATATATATATATATATACATATATATATGCAAAGTGGTATCAGAAAGTTCCTGGATTTTTACAAATGATGACCCTGTTTTGAACTTCTCACTTAAATGTGGTCTTCAAACTGATATTTTAGACTTTGTTATCCACTGTGTAAGCATGGTTGTTGAATTAAACATACACACATATAAATACAGATACACAGACAATGCACACATATTCATTCATGTATACACATACATACACACTTGTGCATATTAAAAAGAAAGGATGCATATATACAAATATATATATATATTTATAAATACACATGTATGTATGTATGTATATATATATA
>NC_068999.1:37042218-37061373 GCF_001194135.2 Octopus bimaculoides | reverse complement strand
GTGTGTGTGTGTGTGTGTGTGTGTGTGTGTGTGTGTGTGTGTGATTGTGTGTGTCAGTGCTTTTGTTTCAATGTCTCCTTGCCTTGAGATCGGGAACTAGTTGTAAGCAAGTGTCACTGCAAGAGATGTTCTTGTCTCCAATCTTCCTTGTAATCAATGTTTGGTTATGGTGAAATATTACCTTACTTAGAAACAGATGATGGTCGGTGATGGATAAAACATCCAGCTGTTCAAAATGTGTCTTATCCATGTGAGTATGGATGCCTCATAAACATATACATATTACAAGGATGTTAATATTTTCAATTGATACATTACAACCATATCTGATTCTTCAATGGTTCAATTCTGTGTTTATATACATATATTTTAGTCAATTGCTGACATTTTTCAATGGTTTCTTCCATTGTGTTAATGTGCTATTCTCTATCATTAATAAAATTGTCAGCTCATTTGATGACACAGGTATGCTAGTGATCTAATAATCAAACAGACATAAATAAATTGACATGCAATTTTTTCACTGTTGGTCTTGTGGATAAGAGAACAACATTGTTGGCATAAAGGCTGATGAACCCAGGCTCAGTACATATATCAATGGAGATCAAACTGTTAGTAAATAATAAGAGTTGATCTACTCAATGAGTACTATAAAGCTAAGTTTTTGAAGGAGCAGAACTACAATACCAGTTTAAGTCATACTAGAGAAAGAGAATCATATAATTTCATTGTTATGGTATCCAGTAAATTGTCAATATGGTTAAACTACAAACTATTAACTTTCTCTTTGCAAGATAACTAGACAGATTAGAGGGTCATAGCTTGATTTTTTTACCTCTTACAATGTTGCAGAAGATTGATTTTGCATGTATCTATATAAATATAGCAGAATATGTATATACAAACTAGTTTCTATTCAGAAATGTTACAACACTCAACCAAAAATTTGATCTAAACTAAATTGATCTAGTGACATGATCATTTAGCAGTGTTCTACAAACAGCCAAACATGCCCTGTTTGAAATTAAGCAATCACAACAATAATCATAACAATGCATTTGTATATTTTGGTTCCATTATTTAGTTTAGTTAATATCATCACAACTTTTACAAGAGAAATCATCTAATACCTGCATTATGAATTTAACCATTTCCATGAATGTTTTCAATTTAGATTTTTGGTAAACTTCCCAGTTTGACTCATGAATATTGAACCATCCTTTACCAATGTCTCTAAGGCTTGTTCTAATTGCAGCACGGAGAGTGGATATCCAACTATCTTTCAAAAATAAGGAAATCTAAGAAAAGAATTCAAAAAAATTTTTGAATTAAAGGTTATCATTAATTAGCAACACATCTCAGTTTCAAAAACATCTATTTGTTGTACTTGCCAGTAGTCTGGGTACACAATATCAGTTAAATGTAATAAAGCAAGGAAAGAAATGTCTTAAGTAAGAATGCAGCACATGAGACAAATGCAATGAGCTAAAATAGCTATTTTATCTGTTCAGCTCCTACAACTCTTCAGGAATAATATGATGTCATAGTCAGAGATATCATATATCTAAACTTCAACCACTCCAGGGATACAAGAATATGATTATCTTTATGTATAGGGGAAAAAAATTCCAATATAAAATTCAAAATAATGTAGAAACCTGAGCAGTTGCTTGAGATTGTGTTTGTTCAAATTCATCAATTTTCAAGGGTTTTGTAGTGGGCACATGAAAGAGGGACATAGAGGCCACTTTGTTACACTCTATACGCAGCTTCACACATGTATGAACAGTTTCCTCCCGTGTCAGCAAGGATGTGAAAGCAAACTTATCATATTGTTCTTCAAATGGGTAATCTGGAACATCCTCACATACACCTAAATTAAGAGAAGCATTTATTCATTAGTCTTGGAAATTTCTTCAGCTAACTTAGCCACAGCAAAGAAACTAAACTACTATCTCAATTTTGCCAATCTAAGAAAAACCATCAAAATCCATGAGTATAACCATTTTCTCTCTCTTATAAATTAATAACAAAAATTGTTTGCATTATTTTTAATTATTATCTAAATGCTAAATATTCTATGATCCATAGAGTTTAATATAATGAGATTGTGTTACTGAGGAAGGAATTGCTGCATTATAAGAGCAGTTATAAGTGTTGGGTGGTCGTCAGGTTGGTTGGTTGATTTCTTCTGTTATATTTTACATCATTTAGAAAGAAAGAGAGAGAGAGAGAGAGAGAGAGAGAGAGAGAGAGTAAATGAGAGAAACAAAAAGAGTTAACATATGAAGTGCAAAATGAGTGCTCATACTAGGCTTGGTGACAGGTAATAAGTAAAAGAACATTACACACATACGTTTTGAAAGAGAAAGAATCATAGAAACAGAGGAGGAGGGGAGGAGGGAGAAAAGGAGGAGGTGACAGAATATTTATACAACTGAGAAATTTGTTTTATTTAAATTACTTATAAGTAATAAATATTTTTCATTTTAAAATCATTATTCATTTTGTCATGCAGTATAAACAACAAGAAATTTGACAAGTTATATTCATTGTATGTACACTATATTTTATATCACCCACAGCAACAAAAATATACTTCAAAAGTTACACATCATATGATGAGTTACACTGTTACATATCTTTAGTTTTGTCATCAAATCTAAAAGGCAAAGATTGATTACAATCAAAGATTCTTTTTTCTTTTTTCTTTTTTTTTTTTTTTATATTTGTTTCAGTCATTTGACTGCGGCCATGCTGGAGCACCACCTTTAGTCGAGCAAATCGACCCCGGGACTTATTCTTTGTAAGCCTAGTACTTATTCTATCGGTCCCTTTTGCCGAACTGCTAAGTGACGGGGACATAAACACACCAGCATCGGTTGTCAAGCAATGCTAGGGGGACAAACACAGACACACAAACACGCACACAAACACACACACATACATATATATATATATATATATATACATATATTGCATTATTTTTAATTATTATCTAAATGCTAAATATCCTATGATCCATAGAGTTTAATATAATGAGATTGTGTTACTGAGGAAGGAATTGCTGCATTATAAGAGCAGTTAGGAAGGGCATCCAGCTGTAGAAACTCTGCCAAATTAGATTGGAGCCTGGTGTTGCCATCCGGTTCACCAGTCCTCAGTCAAATCGTCCAACCCATGCTAGCATGGAAAGCGGACGTTAAACGATGATGATGATGATGATGATGATGATATATACGGCGGGCTTCTTTCAGTTTCCTTCTACCAAATCCACTCACAAGGCTTTGGTCGGCCCGAGGCTATAGTAGAAGACACTTGCCCAAGGTGTCACGCAGTGGGACTGAACCCGGACTCATGTGGTTGGTAAGCAAGCTACTTACCACACAGCCACTCCTGCGCTTATTAATCTTTCTAAAACACACTTTTAGTTTTGGCTATAACATATGTATTATCAATACCCTTGATTCTTCTTCTTTGTTAAGATCAAAGAAATTGAAGTGGTTTTACAGATATGACATTAGTTAACTATAGATGGATGGATGGATGGATGGGTGTATGGATGGAAGGACAGATAGATGTATGAATGCATGGATGGATGGATGGATGCATGGCAGGATAAATATTTTATCAACATTGAGATATGTTATCAGAATAAAAATTGAATCAAAGAATTACTTTTAATCTCTAAAGACATGGAATATCAGTTACTTTAACCACTTGGTATTGTTAAATTAATATTCAAAAATTAGCACAATCGCTGACTAATTGTGAAACATTAATTATCTATTCTCTCAAACATTTTACTGACAATATTTTACATAACCCTTTAGCATGCAAATTATTTTGTCAAATGTAATAATTATTTATTCTCATCTGTTTTGAATTAATCATGTATTATCTCATAGCTTCAAGATTTCAATGATGTGATTGTTTTTTAAATTATTTTATTGGATATGTGTGAGACACTAGAAACTGGTTGAATATTTTGGGCCGGATATGGTCAGTTCAGATGCTAAAGGGTTAATTCTGTTTCCAAAACTAAACACTATATTACATTATTTACATTTGATGGATATTTGTCCTCATCTTGTTTGTTGTTAACACAACGTTTCGGCTGATATACCCTCCAGCCTTCGTCAGGTGTCTTGGGGAAATTTTGAACCTGGGTTCTCATTCCTAACGATGTTACTATTATTATATTATTATTATTATTATTACTATTATTATTCAAGTTAAAATAATAGACAGGGAACAACACTGGAAAATACGAAAACTAAAAGAAGCAGCACATATGCTAGGACACAACAACCTCCTAAGCAGACCGAGTGCAGATATGAATAGCATATGGGAACCGGTATTGAGGAAGGATAGAAAAATAATAGATTTATAACCCCTAAAATCCACTCCATAATTGCCCACGGGCATATGGCGTAGTGGTTAAGAGCGCAGGCTACTAACCCCAAGATTCCGAGTTCGATTCACGGCAGCGACCTGATTAATAATAGTAATGATAATAATAATATAATAATAGTAACATCGTTAGGAATGAGAACCCAGGTTCAAAATTTCCCCAAGACACCTGACGAAGGCTGGAGGGTATATCAGCCGAAACATTGTGTTAACAACAAACAAGATGAGGACAAATATCCGTCAAATGTAAATAATGTAAATAATTCCTCATCTCTTAAATATAGAACTGTATTAAACAATATATTGTTTTACAGTTACATATTTTCTTTGAGATAAACCAATAATCACCTTGCATTGAAAGCTTTTCAACAATTGGTTCAGGTTGTGTAACAAATGTAAACGTTATTGGATCATCCCTTACGGTTTTGTCAAATATTATCTTGTTCATTGTTCTACAAAAATCTATATTCACTTCTTTCTCCAAGAGTTGGATATGATCTTCAAGACTGTTGAAAAGAAAGAGAAATGAATATAGAAACATCAAAGTTGTATGACATTGAATAAAAAGTTAAAACTTAGCAGATAGTCCAATAGATAATAATATATTTCTGATGACATTGATTACTCCTTAAGAAATCATTCAACAGTATCATACTTTCTTCTTATTAAAGCACCATGGTGTGCTCTCCAAACTCCAATCAGCAACAGCTAACTCTCATCTTACATTAGGATACCTACCTTGCTTTGTGTCCTTCGAGAGTTAGCAGACTTTTATGTTCACAGTTCATCCTAACTTTCGTTATTTCTTTCAAATCATTTCTGCTGGCACAGAGGTTCACCAACTTCTCACCAATTTATTTACAAATTTTTTGATTCCACATGCACTAATTCAAGCAGCTATGGACTTCTTTTGGATTCTATGCCTTGTAGTTTGGTGTAATTTTACTGAATTCTAAATTTGAACACTCAGATCTGATTCTTAACTAGAGATTATTTAATTAAAGTTATGCTCAATAATGAGAACATTTCATTTTAGCTTTGATGATTGATTTTCGTTAACAAAAGAAAAAAATCTCCAAAATTATAAATTGAATAGAGTCATGCAGTGGAGAGGAAATTCCATCTTTGCAAGTATGAAGACAACCCCAAACCTATTTTGAGAGAATAATAACAAGAGGTTATAGAAAAAAACATTCACTGATTTGGCATTTTTGGAAAAACATCCCACTACTCTCTCACCAACTCCCTATAGCACACACACATACACACACACGCACACACATCAAATCCCCATTTGACCACTCCTACCCGTCTTAAACGCCTACTATCACAATTCTTCTTCTCTCTAAAGTATAGTAAGGTAACTTTCTCATTAGGCATTTCCTCAAAGATATGGAAACAAAATAGTGTAACCTATAAAATGCCCCCAAAAATAATCATGAGAAATTTAGAGCAAAGTTGTCAGCTTATGAGATCCATCCATTTTTGCTCATATAGATTATTCCAAACATTTTCTTTTGTTTTACATTCAGTAAACATAGTAAAAATAGAAGACAATTTTTAAAATAAAATAATTTTTACTTTTTGTCTTTGTAAATTCCACATGTATTTTTTGCCCATTCTGTCATTCTCTTGAGAGATGCCTGATCAAGTTCACCAACTCCATCCATTGGCATGCAATCAACATAAAGATGGTAACGTAACAAAGCTTCTGTTGTTTTTCGCTGTTTGACAGCTTCAGCAATACGCTTGGCAAATACTCGAGGATCTTCAGCACAGAACATTAAATAAATTCTTGGTGTCCATGACTGGTTTTCTGCTAATATAACTGGGAAAACATAATGACAATAGCTAGAAATAGCAAATTTGTGTGTGTGTGTGTGTGTGTGTGTGTGTAAAGGGCCTCAAAGTAAAAGGATCTAATAAGCAAGAAAACGATGCTTCTGATGAGAGCCAAACCAAAATTCCTGCCATTAACCAATGCGAGAGTTGAAGTAAGCTTGATGATGGAATTTGTCAAGCATCGTACAAAAGACTGGCTGAAAAAAAACACAAGATCACCAGCGAAGAAGAACAAGAGGTAAAAACAAATGGAGAACTTCCAGCAAAGAAGAACAAGAGGTAAAGACAGATGGAAAAATTACGGAACAAGAAAAGGAATTTGGAAAGACAGTTATGCACCTGAAATTCTGAAGATAAAGCAGGATTAGGGAAGATCTGGAAATACCTCAAAGAAAGGTAGAATACATGGGGAAGAGACGACTGCAATTAAAGAGACAGCAAGAAATGTTCTTCTGGGAGCCTTACAAGTATACCAGGAGCCTCATCAGTTACAATCAGATGCATTCTGAACAGAGAAAGTCACTCTGAAAGAGCACTTGATGAATAAGACATATTCAGAGACCAGGCAGCACAGAGTCAGTCCCCTGAGCACATTGCAAACCTGGTGTAGTCCAACCATACTAGGGAAGAAGAAAGTAACAGGAAATCTCCAACATTTCAGCAAGTGGCTAAGAAAGCTAGGAAAAAGTCTGCCTTTCTCTTGAACAGTATACCTTTCTGGCTCAAAGGTCTTCAGAGGGTTACATGTTAAATAAAGTTGCTATAGAACTTTCATGTCAGCTGCCAGTGGCTGAAAGCAGCTAGTAGGTACATTGCCAAGGAACAGCACTCAGAGAATGTGATCTAGTTCTACCTAATCTCACTCTTGAATGTAGAAGGAAAGATATTCTTCATAATAATGGCATCAAGATTATCTCCTCAGCAACAACTATATTGGCGCATCAATTAAGAAGGACGATGTCTCTAGTGGAGCTAGTTGCCTGGAACATGGAAGTATGATCTGGGAAGCCATCTAGTAAGTGAAGGAGAACAACATTCACTTGGATAGGATGTGGTTGGGTTTGACAAAAGCCTACGGTTTTGTACTCCACCAGATGATACAAATATTTTTCTAGATGTACCATATTTGGAAGAGAATATCCAAAATATATGATGCATTTTTCATCAGATTTAAGATATGGTTTAGCACCAGAGAATACACAATTAAGCTAGACTGTAGGTGGAAATCACAAAGAGATGCACAATGTCACCAATACTCTTTATTCTGGTGATGTAGGCGCTCCTAAGTGATGTAGAAAGCAAAGCGAAACCTGCAGAACTTGGCAAATGTCAAATGTCACTGCCTTCTTGGATGATGCTACTATTCTAGCATCCAAAGAGTCAGAGGCTTGTAATTTGCTCAGAAAAATGGATGACATAATAACCTTCAAACTGAAGAAGTCTGGAATTCTCCCCGAGGAAAGGGAAAGTGAGTCAAGAAATCAGCTTCGAAGTAGGTGGCAAAAGGAACCCTACATTATCAAAACAGCCAATGAAGAATCTTGGAGATGGTGCAATAAAACTTTAATAGACACCAAACAGATGAAAGAATTCACTAAATCAGACTGATGTTGACCTATGCTGCTAAGAGGCAAAGTTGAAGTTGCCACTTACATCAAATATAGAAGAGTACAAGGCAAAGGTGATGAGATGGCAGGTACATGTGCATGCATGTGTGCGTGTACATGCATGAATGCCTTTGTACTTTTTTCCCACATCCTACTGTTTGGCAACTTGGATTGGTTTATTCACATTCCTGTAAGTAAGTAGTTCAGTGAAAGAGAATATTAGAATAAGTACTACGCAAAATTAGGATAGTAGATGGTTTGTTCAACTAAACCTGTTAAAGTGGTGCCCCAACATAGTCTTAGTCCCATGACTGAAAAAAGTAAAAAGTAAGAGAGAAAAAGTATTTACCATTTTCAGGATCTGTTATCCCTACCACAAGATTGCCATCATCATCAATTAAACGACCTTCAGAATTCACTTCTTGAACAAAATATTCTTTGGTATCAGGTTTGTAGCCAAGCACTCCAACTTTCTTCCAAGCATGAGAACTTTCAGGAACACCTAATAACAAAAACTTCTTGTTACAAAATAATAATGTCTATAACCTGGCATATTTAGATGTGTTTCCATTAACCAAAACAACGGAATTCCACACTTCATAGTGTGCTACTATCTTAGCTCGCTCCTGAACAGTTAAGCAACAGTCATCTGGACAATTAGTCAATAAGAAAATAAAGAATCCCCATTAGTGTTCTCCGTTGAAAAAAAATCTTTCTGTCATGACTTCAGTGACACTAAAAATTCTATAAGCAATTTCTAATGCCTAATTACTTTCCACGCACTCTATATATACATATACATATATACACATAAATACATAGTAATATATTACATATCATTATCATTGTTTAACGTCTACTTTCCATGCTGGCATGGGTTGCATGGTTTAACTGAGGGTTGGCAAGCCAGATGGCTGCACCAAGCTCCAATCTAATCTGGCAATGTTTCTACAGCCTGTTGCCCTTCCTAACGCCAACCACTCCAAGAGTATAGTGGGTGCTTTTTACGTGCCACTGGCAGAGGACCAGTTAGGTGACACTGGCATCGATCAAGCTCGAATGGTGCTTTTACGTGTCACTGGCACAGGAGCAAGTCAGGCAGCACTGGCAATGATCACACTCGAATGGTGATTTTTATGTGCCACTGGCACAGGACAGGTGAGGCAGCACTGGCATCAACCAGGTTTGACTGGTGATTTTTACATGCCACCAACATGGATGCCAATCAGGTGGTACTGTCATCAGCCATGACAATGACTTCACTTGACTCAACAGGTCTTCACAAGCACAGTTTATTACCCAATGATTGAAGGCTACTCTTGAATGGGCTGTTTATGCTGCACTGGCATAGGCCACAGTTACAGTCTCACTTGGCTTGCAGAGTCTTCACAAGCACAGCATATCTCCAAAGGTGTCGGTCACTTGTCATTGCCTTGGTGAGGCCCAATGTTTGCAGGTCGTGTTTCAGCATCTTATCCCAGGTCTTCCTCTTCCATAGGTTCCCTCTACTGCTAGGGTGTGACACTTTTTCACACAGCTGTCCTCATCCACACACAACACATGATCATACCAGCACAGTCGTCTGTCTTGTACACCACATCTGATGATTCTTACGTCCAGCTTTTATCTCAGGGCAATTACACTCTGCCGTGTATGCACTCTGACATTACACATCCATCGGAGCATACTGGCTTCATTCCTTGTGAGCTTACGCATGTCCTCAGCAGTCATGGCCCACGTTTCACTGCCATGTAGCATGGCTGTTCGTATACATGCATCATACAGTCTGCCTTTTACTCTGAGCAAGACTCCCTTTGTCACCAGCAGAGGTAGGAGCTCTCTGAACTTTGCCCAGGCTATTCTTATTCTAGCAGCTATACTTTTAGAGCAACCACCCCCACTACCGACTTGGTCACCTAGGTAACGGAAGCTATCAACTACTTCTCGTTTTCACCTTACTGACAGCATCCCTGTACATGGCTTGGACAGCACTCACTAACCACTCATCTATCCCTGGTTTCTGCATTGACCACCAGATAAGGGATCAGAGGACCCTGTCAAAGGCTTTCTCCATATCAACAAAAGCCAGGAAAAGAGGTTTATCTTTGGCTAGGTATTTCTCTTGCAGCTGTCTTACCACAAATATAGTAGCAGTGGTGCTTTTCTCTGGCACAAACCCAAACTGCATCTCATCTAGACTGACTCTCTCCCTAATTAGTTGGGCTGTGACCCTCTCTGTGACTTTCATTACCTGATCCAACAACTTGATACATCTGTAATTATTTGTATCTAATGCATCACCTTAACCTTTGTAGCAGTTGATTATGGTGCTGCTATACCAGTCATTGGTTATGATTCCATGTATCACCTGACTGACTATAGGGATGACTGGACTATAGTCGACACCATCTGATATTTTAAGCACACAATATGAGATGTTTAGATATCCAGAAGATCCACAAGGCAGGTAAGGGTATGTAAGTGCCACAAAAGGACTGTTGCTGAGCTCCTGGTTCAATAATAGCATGTGTGAGTAGTCTAAGGCAGGGTGTGTGTGAGCATGTATATATTGAATAAAATAAGATAAAGCCAAACCAATTTGGTATTCCTAAGGAATTTATAGATAGAAAGGCAGTCTTACAACAGTCTCAAGGAAATAAATGATATTCCATCAGAAACAAGTTAAAATAGCTTCAAAGGAAAGAATTAGTGGAGTTCACATTTTTAGAAGTTATTAGAGAGAGAGAGAGAGAGAGAGAGAGAGAGAGAGAGAGAGAGACAAGAAATTAGATTTAATGCAGAAAATGTAAAAGGAAAATATGAAAATAAAAATATGTTTAGAATGTTAAAGTTGCTGTTCCGTTATCCAAGAAATGTGTTGTGTAGAATGCATAAACAGTCTTCTTTCCCATGATGTGTAAAGTCTGATAAGAACTCATGTGTTGTTATTTCAAATGCAGATATTAATTCCATGTGATGTTCAGTCAAAAGGATCATGTAGTATGATCCTTTTGAATGAATGAATGTATGTATGCATGCATGTATGTATATGTATGCTGGGGACTGTGGTGGTGGTGGTGGTAGTAGAGCTCTGAAGTATTACAGTAATATAGGAGATAAGTATAAAGTAAAAATAAATGAAAAAATTTGGAGAGATGAAGATAATACAAGTTAAAGAAATACCTTGATCATCTTTTGGATGATTCTTTAAAAAAGCAAGTCCTGGAACTGGTTTCAAAATATTGTTCTCTTCTCCCATACGTACCCATTCATAGGGTGTGCGGCAATCATATTCTTCATTATCAAAGATCTCAAGTGGAAGATATGTTTTGAAAGGAGTTGTTCGTTCTTCAATTATATCTATATTTTTAGATTCAGGATCAAAAATATTTATAGGAATCAATTCATCACATGATATTCCTTCAGCAGTGAGTAAATCAGTGAGGTTAAGACTTGCATAGAGACGTCGTCTTCTATAAACAAAACAGAGACAACAAAACATGTCAGAATTGCCACATTATTCCCTAGAAGTGGTCGCTATTCCAGTATGAATACCATATTTTAATAAATTTAATGCATGTTCATTTGAAGCAATAATATGTTATAGCTTACTGGAAAACCTATGTAGCTAAAAGATCTTAATGTCAGTTCACAGAAGAAATCCAACGTACCATCTTTATAGTGGTACAAAAATGTGGGTGAAAAGCACCATTTGAGTGTGGTCAATGCCAGTGTCGCCTGACAGGCTCCCTTGCCAGTGGCATATAAAAAGTACCATTTGAGTGTGGTTGATGCCAGTGCAGCCTAACTGGCTCCCTTGCAGGTAGTATGTAAGAAGCACCATTTGAGTGTTGTCATTGCCAGTGCCGACTGACTTGCTCCTGTGCCAGTGGCATGTAAAAAACACCATTGAATTGTGGTTGATGCCAGTACCACCTGACTAGCCCTTGTGCTGGAGGCACATAAAAAGCATCCACTACACTCTCAGAGTGGTTAGCGTTAGGAAGGGCATTCAGCTGTAGAAACCTTTCCAGATCAGATTGGAGCCTGGTACAGCTTTCTGGCTTGCCAGTCCTCAGTCGAACTGTCCAAACCATTCCAGCATGGAGAGTGGGCATTAAACGACGATGATGAGGATGACAAACTCCAATACATGTCAGGTACTTTTTATAATAATTATAATCTAAAATGTATAATCATCAAATGGATCAAGGTATAAAATATATAATAGCATGTGTGGCAAGTTACCTTTCAATTTCAATTTTTCGTGGACATTTTCCAGTAGGTGTATAGTATGGTAGCTGAACTTTTGCTTCAAAAGATTTCCATGGAAAATCCTGATGAGAAAGACATGGATTTCCTGATTACCATCAATTGAATATTTTGGAGCTAGCTCATAATTAAAATGTACAGCTGAATACAAAAACAAGGAACACACTATTGTTCTTTAAAAAAAAAAACAATGTTTTTCTAAGATGGTTGTTGTCTTACATTCATCTGAACTAAGTAGGAAGGGGAATGAAAATTATCTAAAATTATAGAAATATATTTGTCAAAGAAAGAAATCATTCATGGCTACAGAAGAGGCAGAAATTGCATTTATTCTGAAAATGAAAGCATATTTTGTTTTGTGAATCTCATGTTTGTAAATATTTCAAACAAAAATTGATGGTAAAAACCAAAAGGCAACAATTTGCAAGATTCGAACCCCTTGTAATTAATCTACACAAATTTTTTACAAGTAACAGTAAATGACTGAAATGTTTGAAATACTCTGTAGCATGGGCAGGGACAATGATATCATTTCTGGAGGAGTCAATGTAAGCAGACAACTGTCCATAGTTACATTAGAAAAATTGTTTTTCTTTAAATAGCTAAATATGAAATTTGGCTATTTTCAGGAGGATTGCTAAAATGAGGGTTGTATTATATCAGTGAACATACTATAGAAATTTTCTATAGGAATATACTAAACATTGCATATTACTTTGATCAATATTCTATGTCAAATGTTTATCTCCAGTAAATATGTCATTATAACTGATATAGTAAAATGAATGTTAAAGGTTTATAAAAATCCTGATTGGGTTCCTTTTCATTTGATTATTAACCTTCTTGCATATCATCATTTCTACATAAGATTTAGTACTTTTTCAATTATATTTTTTAGAACAAGATAGTCATAAATAGTTAAAGAGATTCTGTGAAGTCATTTAATATGCTGATGTAGCAGCTAAATCTTACTCAGTGCTTCCCATGTTATCTCTAAAACTGGGAATAAGATTTGAAAAAGTACTAACAGATTTGGATGTTGGTGCTGTTGTTTTTTCATAAATTTCACCTGTTAATTTTTGCATGGCAACTTCATGTGGAATGTTACATGCTGTCACTGTTGAAATATAAAGCAAAATATTGTGACATATAGAGCCAAACATATTGTGAAATTAATGGTAGAATAATGGAATAAGTAAAACATATTGTTGACGATAGAAATATTGTGGAATGTGTAAAAAAAAATATTGAAATATTGTGAGATGTATTGTGAAGTATGAAATATAGTTGGATATTGCTTAGATATTGATAGAAAATGAAAAAAACTGAATCGTGGATTAAAGAAAAACAAATAAGCAAAAATTGACACATCTGGCCATAAATACTATTTTCAATGTTATACAAAGAAATATTATAACGGACACTTAAATAGTAAGTATTCATACCTTAACATTAACCATATTAGCCAGAAGGTTGAAAACCAAAAAAAAAAAAAAAAGATTTCAAATAAAAAGATTAGTTATGTATTCTGATTATTTTTAAAGTTTTTGTATAAAATGTAAATGGTATTAAAACACAACCTATTACAACTTTTATTACACTGTATATGAGGTGGTATCAAAAAGTTCCTGGACCAGTTATGTTTAATTAAAAAATAACTTACCTATCAAAGTTTAAACATCATCTCCTTCAAAATAGTTACTTTGTGCAGCACACATATAGGAGTGCACCTTTGGTGCAAGTTTGAAAATGTGCCTCTCTAAACTCTAAAACCACAAACATTATGTAAATTTTCACTTTGAATTTTTGCATAAACTGGCATTGCAAGCAGAGTTGTTACAGAAACAATTGTAATGGTTCATTAAAGGATTTCTTTGTCTTATTATTTGGATTATAGTTTGCTCTTCACCACACAATGGTTTTACCATTGCAAAACTAGGATTTTCTACACTGGAAGAATTTCAGTATTAGTCTGGAATCCAACAGTGTTGATAGCCTAGAACTCAGGTTAAGTGCTTCTCTGGAAATACCTTACCTTTACACCCTACCAGGACCTAAGATGTGTGCGTGTGTATGCATGTATGTACACATGTACACACACACACACGGTGGCTTAACCTACTGTGTGTGTGCCAAACTGACAGGTAAAATCATCTGAAATGAATCTATAATATTGTATACCATAGATATTAATACATATGTATTTAAAATACATTTAAAAATGGCTTTACCTTGTGGTGAGTATTTCACTTTTTGAATATTCCATAGAGTATTCTGCCTGATATTTTGTGATCCAACAATTGCAGGCTGTAATGAAGTGAAATATGAATGGGTCTTCTGCCAGAACATTTAAAGAATAAATTAAATATACTACAATTGAAATTCATGAACAAATGCATATTTACAAATTGATCAATAAGATCTATGTGTATAAATGTTTGATTACAAAAACATATGCACTTTTGTATGTGCATACATATGCCCTCTATATGCACATGTTTGCATGTATGTTTGTTTCTGTTTCTCATTGCTGAGTATGTGTGTCAGCATTTTGTATATTGTATGTGTGTGTGTATGTGTCTCGTTGCCTTTCTGGCACTTGTACCCGTGACATATGTAAGGATTTTCGAGCGAGATCATTGCCAGTGCCCCTAGACTGACTCTTGTGCGGGTGGCACATAAAATACACCATTCTGAGCATGGCCATTGCCAGTACCACCTGACTGGCCTTCGTAGGATTTTAGAGTGAGATCGTTGCCAGTGCCCCTGGACTGGCTCCTGTGAGGGTGGCACATAAAATACACCATTTTGAGCGTGGCCGTTGCCAGTACCGCCTGACTGGCCTTCGTGCGGGTGACACGTAAAAGCACCCACTACACTCTCTGAGTGGTTTGCATTAGGAAGGGCATCCAGCTGTAGAAACTCTGCCAAATCAGATTGGAGCCTGGTGTTGCCATCCGGTTTCACCAGTCCTCAGTCAAATCGTCCAACCCATGCTAGCATGGAAAGCGGACGTTAAACGATGATGATGATGATACAAAGGTGTGTCTGTTGTGTGTGTGTGTGTGTGTATGCACAATAGTGTCCTTTTGGTTGACTACAAAGCTGAAGTCTATCCTGGTATAAATATGTAGTCAAGTGAGACAGACTTCCAGTTTAGTTATCTTTCACTGCTTGTCATCAACATTTTAATCATTATTATCATCAGCATTTGTGTTAAGCTTTATCTTTACCATTAATCTTTACATTATCACCATTGTTGTTAACTTCAATTGTTTTTTCTTAACTCTTACTTTGTACATTACTGAAATTCAGAACTTACGAAGATTTTTGATTATGGAATAAACTGAGATATAGTAGACATCTGAAAGCAAGAACACAAGTTGCGAAAAGTGAATGGAGACACAGTAGGAGTCTCCAAAGTACAAATTCATCAGGTGAGTTATTGTATCTAGTTTGTAAGGAAGTAACTTGATACTATCCCTGACGATGTGAGCTAACAAAGACTGATAATTTTCAGAAATATATAGGTTCTGTTATTTAACTAACTTCATTGTGAAAATAGACCTAGAAATTATATGAAGTTCAAGAAGTAGAGTAGATGGAAACTTAGAAATTCCTAGCTTCAACAAAATGGTTAACTTCATGAAGTAGAGGGTGTGAGATAGAGGGCTTGCAGCAAATAGGCAGAAATGAGGTATTGTTTCTCATGAGTGACACACAAGAGGTTCTCATATCAATGACACATAAAAGACACCATCCAGTACACTTTATGGCATGGTTGGTGTTAAGAAGGGCATTCATCTGTAGAAACGAAGCCAAAATAGACTGGAGCATGATACAGCTCTCCGACTTACCAATACCAGTCAAACTGGCTAATCCATGCTTGCATGGAAAATGGACACTAAATAATGATTATGCAATGTAAATGTCGAGGCATGTAATGTTATCTAAGGCAGTATCAAGCACTTACAAAGGTTATTTGCATAATAGAGATGAATGAAACATTAGCATACAATGGTATGTATTTGAGAACATAAATTCTCAGCTTATGTTATCACGAGTAATGAAAGTTACAAGATGAAGCATATTTTTATTGCTCTGTCATCAGCTCCATGAGTAATGCTAGCAATATTAGAGAAATTCTCAATTATGTTAGATAATTAACTGTGAAATTAATTAGATATTTCAGTAAAAAAAAAAAAGGGTTTCAAAATTAATTTCTTATTAACATATCTTAAAACATGCTTGAAAAGCAACACATTTTTTATGACCCAATTTTTTAGAAGATATTGTTAACTGAATTTAGCTCGCTTCTATATATATTACTGATCAAAGTGAGACAAAATTCAAAATTTAGTTTAGCAGCATTTAATCAAAACTGCAAGACATTGCACTCAGCGCTATAAAGCACCGAGTCCAATGGTTTGCATTCTCGGTTATTTTCACTTTACTATATTTGATAAATATAATGAAAATTCATATTTATAAAGACAATAACCAATGATTTGTTTGAATCTTTTGCAATAATCTCAGAATAATATCCTTGTTCCTTCAAATCTGTTGGCTGCTCTTGTTCTTTCTTCTGTTTTTTCAGATTTGTTACTGAATTTGTTTGATTGGCCAAAGACCGACGTCGACTCATAGATATACTTGCTAAGCTTTTAATTGGTGCCAATAAATTGGGGTCCATTTTTACTTGATTTGTAAAAATCTGAAATAAAAAATGTTTATATAAATTTTATAAAATAAAACAATTTTTAATTTGCATTTTATATTATTTTATTGGAAAAGGATAGGATAAATATCTATCCTATATGGAATATGCCTACATATCAATCATAGCATATTTAAGTCAAATCAACCTGTTCCTTCCACAAAAACTGGAAGAATAAAGCATAGAAATCAATGAATTCATTCACCATCTCATTCTGACTTTTCTATCACTTACTGTTTGAAGAAAATTGGTTTCATGTGTATCACTTCTTTCTAATTTGAATGAATTTGGTAGTTTAAACACAGCCAGATCTCAAGCAGTTTCATTAGACCTATGATCTGGTAACAAACACCGGTTGAATGAGATTTTTTTCTCCAAGTCCTGACTCAGAATCTCACTGATTGATCCAGTTTAATTCTTGCTTCTTTTATTACTTCATACTCCCTCCAGTTTCATGTTGATCATATCCATATGGCAGCCACCAAGCAGAAACGCTTATTGTGCAGAATATTCTTAACTCTCTCACAACATATGCTAATAACATTGGCTACTGGATTTATAGTCAATCACTTGTCGTCCATTACCATGTAGTGAACACAATCAATTTTCTCCTTGGTGGTGGCAATTGGAGGATGTTGAAGAATCTCTGTTCCCCACTTTTGCACTGTTGATAAAGCTGGAGTGTCATCCCCTAATGTAACCAGCATGTCAGTATGAATGTCCTCTGAGGCTAAACTCTTTTTTCTGAAAATACATGATAACACCATGATGCCAAGTTTTGTCCATTTTCAAGAGAAGTCACAACTAGTTATTTCTGAAGTCTTCTTTGAATAGTCAAATGTCAGTTTACCTGGAAAGAAACAATGCAGTATGCAAGATTTCACAGATCTAGCATCACCCTTTCATAGTCAGCCTATGACATATTTTCAGCTTGCCCTTCTACATTTAGATAATCAAATGTAGTGTATTTTCAGCTTGCCCTTCTACATTTAGATAATCAAATGTAGTGTGTGTACACACTACATTTGATTATCTAAATGTAGAAGGGCAAGCTGAAAATATGTTATAGGCTGACTATGAAAGGGTGATGCTAGATCTGTGAAATCTTGCATACTGCATTGTTTCTTTCCAGGTAAACTGACATTTGACTATTCAAAGAAGACTTCAGAAATAACTAGTGACTTCTCTTGAAAATGGACAAAACTTGGCATCATGGTGTTATCATGTATTTTCAGAAAAAAGAGTTTAGCCTCAGAGGACATTCATACTGACATGCTGGCTACATTAGGGGATGACACTCCAGCTTTATCAACAGTGCAAAAGTGGGGAACAGAGATTCTTCAAGATGACCCCAAAGTCTGGACATCCTCCATATATATATATGTCATGATGGCACCACCGTTTGAGCATGATCGTTACCACCGTCACCTTCCTGGCACTTGTGCTGCAGCATCGCGTTTCTGGCACCTGTGCCGGTGGCTGAAAAGTCATTCAAGTGAGATCGTTGCCAGTGCCGCTGGACTGGCTCCTGTGCAGGTGGCACATAAAATACACTATTTTGAGCGTGGCCGTTGCCAGTACTGCCTGACTGGCCTTCATGCTGGTGGCACGTAAAAGTACCCACTACACACTCTGAGTGGTTTGCATTAGGAAGAGCATCCAGCTGTAGAAACTCTCCCAAATCAGATTGGAGCCTGGTGTAGCCATCTGGTTCGCCAGTCCTCAGTCAAATCGTCCAACCCATGCTAGCATGGAAAGCGGACGTTAAACGATGATGATGATGATATACAGGGTAGCCCAAAAGTATGTTTACACTTATCACATAGGCACTTTAAATTTCTGCCTTACAAACTGAAACGGGAGTTTGGCAAAATTAACCAAATTAGCATAGAATGGTTTCATATTATTTTACAATTAAGATCTAAACTGTTAAAATATGTATGCAAAAGAGACAGTTGAATAACCGTAAACCTACTTTTGGGCCACCCTGTATGTATGTGTATGTGTGTGTATATATATATATATATATATATAAAAAAATCTTCTTTAACTCTTCTTCCCTCCCACCCCAGCTAGCCAGTCATACTGTCTCTTAAGAAAGTAAAACATTCCTTCAATATACACAAGAGAAAAAGGCCAGGTCAGTTCCTTCTCAATTTTATTCGATTGTCAAAGAATATGTATGAGAATATGTATATGTATATGTATTTTTCCATATGTGTATTTTCATACACTGTTTTTAACACTGTTTTCAACAATTTCACCTTAATATGACAATCAGTATGTAACACTACAAAGTTCATA
>NC_068999.1:37037154-37041804 GCF_001194135.2 Octopus bimaculoides | reverse complement strand
AGTGTATGCAAGTGGTTCCCGAAGTGGAGGGTACTAACACCCTAGTGGTGATAAAATGATCGAGGGGCAGGATGACAACAATAGCAGTGCCACACAGGCATCCTCAAATAATGATTAAAAATATTGATTTCTGAAATTTGACTGCAATAATTGATTACATCAAATGTACTCTCGAAGCATGAAAGACCAATTATTTTGTTTTTAATTTTGTTAATTGCAACAATGGATCTAGTTAAATTCATTCACAGAATCTGCCTTTTTGTTTTAAAGAAATTAAAAAATCTGAAAATTGGTTATATTGAAGCAGTTTTCCATTCTTATTTCCATGAAGCTAATATCTTATGTAGAAAAAATTTTAACGTAAAAGTTAAAGATGTTTAAAAATAAAAAAAAATAAAATCTGTATTTTTAGCCAATAGTGAGACAGAAATTTTCTGTATTGTAGCAGTGTCAACTTAGTGGTGTTGAATTTAAGGTTATACCCTGTGGAATTTATAGTTTAGCATCTGTGAAATGACCTGTTACCTAATAATGTCAACATGTATCTTCTTAAATTTTTTTTTATCATTGATATCTATAATGCTCTGCATGTTTTTATTACTTTTTAAAAATTTGTTATATTAATATATTTGTCTGCATGTGTTTACTTTATGCATATTTCAGAATTATGTATACCCATCATGTATTTGTGTACATCATTAATATAAATGTGCATGTGATATACTCAGCCAGTTATGTTAATATAATGTGTGACCATTAGACTGCAAGTTGACAGAATCATTAGTACACTGGTCAAAATGCTTTACATTCTGAGTTCAAATCCCACACAGGTTGACTTTGCGTTTCGTCCTTTCAAGGTTGATAAAACAAGTATCAGTTGAATGTGTAACCAGTTCAGTTGATCATACAACTGAAATGATCATCCTAGAAACAGATGAAGATCCATTTCTTTCAGTGTTTGTTTATTTATACACATCAGCAAATGAGCCAATGAGGTAATCTGTGTGTGTTTGTTCAACTTGAAGGACATAATGTTGTCCTACGTCTTCAATAAAAATATAGAATGGCTCATTCTGGCCTGTCTTGGGGTTAAACTGAAAGTCATTCGTTGCAACAAATGTAAACGGCGATCTTTCGATACAATAGACACTCAGAGTATTAGTATCGAAAGAATTCCAAACAAAACACACGGGTAAAGTAAATCAAGCGGGTGAAGTGAAACACAACATAGCATGCGGTTGTCCTGGCAACAAGCTGTTAATGCTTCGCTGTCTGTTGATTGGTTAAAATTATCTAAATTTATCCAACTTTAAATCAGAATCTTTTGTTTACGAGATAAAGTAATTGGTTGATCGTAATCAAAAATCAGAGTTGCATCGATACACCAAAATTAAAAGCAATCTCAGCAAAATTAAAGGGGTCTGATCTTGTGAATCAATTTAACTAGATCCGCAACAAGAAACAACAGATTATTAAGAAACCGAAGGGAATAGGCTACGAGGTGTTTAACCTAGGAACAGTGAAATCTTCTTGGAATCACACCTTATTGTCCTGAACTAGGCAGAACGCATTACAAAATGCGGTCTAAGATATTACTATGTCTGAAGACAAGACGGTACTTGAAACTCTCCACACACTTTTCTTCTATCTTGGTTCGAGCAGAGAACTGGCAGAGGTGAAAAACAGAGCCGTCTGAGCGATATTTGATGGTTATGGCGGATACGTTGTTGATCGAAGATCATTTTGATTTGTGCATAACTGGAGTTAATAACTGATTAGTATCAATAAATAAGATTCTCAGAAATAAATGAAATTTGGAAATTTATCCCTGAACAAAAATAAATTAAAAACAGTGAAAATAATGCTTTCAGCCACTTTACCTTTATCAAGCAATTTCGCTAATTATCGGAGATGTCACTAACGCATTTTCATAACTAGTGTCAACAAACATAGCGTCGTCGTTCACCCTAGCAACCTGTAAGGGAGACAACTCTATGTAAACGTTATCAAATATGGAGTCGTTCAACAAACTGCTTATTTTGGCAAAAACAACATATCATTTATGCTTTACCTTAACATACTGTGTTAGTTGAAGAAGTTGACCAAAATTTTCATCACTCTACAACGTTACCATTTCTCTTTATATACTTATATTCATGTCACTCTATTTGCAAAAATAGCAGCCGAATCTCCCTCAAATCTTACTCATAGGACGCATTGATAATTCAACTCTTGATACACTGGGTCTGAATATGAGACTTGTTAGTCATGGATAGAATGTATTTGATAATGTCTGCTCGATTGGAGTGGCTTAAAGTGAAACTAACCATTTTTGGGGGGGGGGGTCTTTTTGTTTAAATTATTATTTCAAAACTATACGACTTCAATTTTTGTTTCTGAGAAACCTTTAGTGGGAATACAACACGTAAAATATATGATACATGTATCATACAAAGCCACATTAAAAATACAAATCAAAATCAGTAGAAAAAAAAATGGAAGAGGAACGAAGAGAGAAAAGCAGAAAGAAATAATTATAAGAATTGGATGAGATATGACGGCTCGGCCGTCTCTCCCCAGTTCTTATATTAATCATTAAAATCCAGAAATACAACAACACGAGGGATAACGGTAACAACAGATCAATAGTTTATTCTAGGTTGGTGTAGAGCCGTTTCGTTCCTGGGTGAATAGGCATGCCGCTAGAATACCAAAGAAGCTTCGACCACATGTCGGGGTCGAGTTGGGAGATACGTGTTATCACCACCGCTGCTAGAGAGAGAAGAGATCGGACGCTATAGCTTTCTCTCCACCTGTTTCATTGCGCATGCGTGTTCGGGTACTTCCGCTGACGGCAAGTCCCTTGCACATGCGCAATGGCACTTCCCAAGATGGCGGCCACATGTGCCACTACAATGTCTCCCCATCCCCGAGTGCATAGCACGAAACAAGGAAAGATTGTAGAGGCGCGGAAACAAGATGGCCGTCGAACCCAGAAAACATGGCTAAAATTATACAATGAAAAACAAAAATTGTTTTGTTAAAACAAAGAATGACAAGCTCAATAAATTTGCAAAGCAATGCTGTGTCGGATGCAATAATGGAAGCAAAACTTTTGCATCCGACACGAATGTGAGTAAGAAAAAAGTTCTGTTCAACATGAAAAGTTCAGCCAGACCTAGAAATAAAGGGTCTGTGTGAAAAAAGTGGCAACGAAGGTGTTGGCGTGAGCAAATGTGTATGCAAAGGTTGAAACAATATGTAATGAGTACATATTTTCTTTAAGCACGTTACTGTGCACAGAAATGGAAGTAAAACAATGTTTGTTTGTACAGAGAAATGAAATGCCGGCGGCACAAAAATGTCAAATGTATATTGTTTTGGAAAGTTTCTTTGGCCAATGCACTGTCCGGCCAGATCTAGTGACATAAGGGTCACTTGAGTTTTGTCGCAACGACGAAGGTGGAGTGGTTTCTGGTGTGTGTGTCTGTGATGGTGTTGATGTTGGCAGCGGTGTGTGTGGTGGTAATGATGTTGACAGTGGTGTGTGCGGTGTTTGAAAAGCGGGCACGTCGCCCACGGAAGTTGAGGGTTTGTCAAGGTACGCCTTTTTCAGACGGTCGACAGACACAATCTCTGTACGACCATTAGCGTCGACCTGGAAGAAATTCAACCCAAGACTGCGGGTTGGGCGAGGCGCGTAAGGCAGCCTTAAGTTGCCTATGAAAACGCACCACCATCCCATTAGAAGCGGGATGGTAGCTGGTGGTGCGTATACAATGCCTTCGATGAAGGGAGTGGAAGATAGGAAAATTTGCAATTGTTGAATTTTGGCGAAGTTAAATCTAACGTCGACAAAAGAGTTTGGTCCTGCGAAATAGCAAGTAAATCAATTGCTGCAAGAGAGGAAATAGAATTGACAGGGAGTCTCGTGAGAGCATCAACAGGGATGTTCTGCTTCCCTGGCAAATGACTGTGAAATATAGTCCAGGTGACTGAAAGCACGAGGAGAGAGTTTGTCTGTTTTAGAAGACAGTGTGCACATTATATGCGCAGAATCACTGAAAAAGTTGCGATAAGTGGTGGAATCTGGTGATAAGCGCGAACCAGATCAATCTTGGAAAAGATTGTGGAACCATGTGTGCATAGGAGAGAGAGAGAGAGAAAATGTTCGTAAAAACAAAAAACAATGGTGTTTGCTTTTTTTTCTGTTTGTGTGAGTGTGACATATAAACACAATAATAGGCAGGCCGTCATGTAAACAAAGTGTATGTGTGTGCAAGTAATACAGAGCATAGAAAAGAGTCTATAAGGGAGTTAGAAGAAAGTCCAGACACAAGAACAGTAAATACCAGTTCGTAGTTAAGGTACACAGTAGTTGAGGTGCTGTAACAAGAAGTCGAGGCCGCGTAACAGAGCCGGAGAAGAGGCACATGTCGTGAGAGGTTGTGGCTTCAATGCTGCTGCCGGTTACTTGATACAGGAGTTCTCGCAGGTTGTATTCGCTGTTAACCATGGTGAAATAATTCACAAACAGTGTTGAGATAGAACCTGTGCGAGTGCTGTTGGTTGCTGTGTACGTAGCAAGAAATTGGTGTTGACCCTAAGAAGCTGGAGGCGATGAAGATGGAGGTCCGTAAGCTGCTGAAC
>NC_068999.1:37035703-37036306 GCF_001194135.2 Octopus bimaculoides | reverse complement strand
CGTCAGATGTTTCAACTCTCGAATCCACTTCCTTCGCTGGGGAAACCGGCGTCATTATCGCTGTTCCCTCCTCTTGTAAATCCACCTGTTTAGTAGTTGTCTTCTCTCTTTCTTTCTCCGTCACCTCTTCATCTGCCTTCCCTCTGGTTACAGCTTCCTTTTCCACTTCTTTCTTCTTTTTCTGGTTCTCTGGTGGTGAGTTTGATCTTCAACTCCTTCTTCGTTTTCTTTCCACTACCGTAAATCCCTCCTCCGTTGTATTTTCTTCTGTCTCTGTCTGTACTACCTGGTTCGTGTCTTCCTGTTTTTCTGTTGGTTCTCTCTGCGGGCATCTCGCCTTCATGTGGCCTTTCTCGCCACGTGCAAAACATGTAGGCGGCCTGCCCTCCACTTTCACTCTTAATGTTTGGTCGTCAGGTAGCGCTATCTCCTCGTCAATTCTATTAAGGTCTTCCACTGTTGCCTGGATAGTCAGTTCGATTCCATATCCCCAATAATCCACACTCTTTGTTCTTGTGGCCTTCAATATCTTGGCCTCTTCCTTCATGTTGTATTTTATTGCTGTCATGAGCCATGCTTCATCTAGTTCTGGGGGTAGTTTGC
>NC_068999.1:37025662-37035119 GCF_001194135.2 Octopus bimaculoides | reverse complement strand
CTCCATTTTCCACAACGGGAAGACACAAAAAAAAACACGAACAATATCAACAATTAACACCAATGATTGACACTCAATTTTACAACAAAAAATACTCAACTTCGCAACTCACATAAAAAACTCTACGTTATCGACAACTCAAATTCCAAAAAGACTGGTGCTCAACACCAGAAATACAACAACACGAGGGATAACGGTAACAACAGATCAATAGTTTATTCTCGGTTGGTGTAGAGCCGTTTCGTTCCTGGGTGAATAGGCATGCCGCTAGAATACCAAAGAAGCTTCGACCACATATCGAGGTCGAGTTGGGAGATACGTGTTGTCACCACCGCTGCTAGAGGGAGAAGAGATCGGACGCTGTAGCTTTCTCTCAACCTGTTGCATTGCGTATGCGTATTCGGGTACTTCCGCTGACGGCAAGTCCCTTGCACATGCGCAATGGCACTTCCCAAGATGGCGGCCACACGCGCCACTACATAATAAAACAAAGAAATAATGAAAGACATCAATTCAACATCGAGTTGAATGTGCAGCTGATGTGCAAACATGCGCTCAGGCTATGGCATCTCCAGCGTTTCCTTGACGGTGAGCAGGTGTGGCCACCATTTGTCAGACTCACTTTTCTGCAGCTCATCTCATCTCATTCATTGAGCTGCAGTCCTGGATTAGGTGTAGACTGAGGAGGGTCGCGTGACATCTTGAGTGCCATCAAGTGCTCACAGCTCTCTGCCAGGCAGGCAATGTGGTTGGTGGTAGTTCCACTCTAGCATTCTAAAGAGTGTTAGGTGGGGGGGTGGAAGTGCAACAATGTTCTCAGAGAAACTCTAGGTGTCAAAGAGAATCAACCAACTGGTCTGTTTTGGAGAACTTTTGGGCTTAAGTCAGTGGATAACTTCCAGAAATCCCTTGCCTAGCAGTGCTACCAAGGGCCACTGCCTGTACGAGATAAACTTTACAGGCATGAAAGTGCCATCAGTCGGTCCCGCCTGTAGTGCGGCTAGAATGATGAAACCATTCTGCACACCCTTGTCCAGTGCCTGAGTATTACTGACATGTGGGTTTTTATGTCGAATACCTGGAGTTGTGTGTAGGACAGACCTGGCTATCAGCTGAATCCATAGTGAAGATTACCCTGTCACCCTTCAATTGGCCAGGAGAAGCAGGTAATTTTTATTTGTCTGGTGACTGTAGCGAAAGGAGTAGTATGGTGGACTTGTCTGAAACGGCTAAAGTGAGACACTTTCCTCTTTGGCCAAGCCCTCGTCGACTTCTTCAAGTTTCACTTGAAAAGGAAGTTGAGGGTGGAGAGGGAATTGTTGCCTTGTAACAAGTTTATTCAAAGGTGGGTGAATATTGGAAGAATGGCCAGTGTGAAAGGACCAATTCTGAGTGTACACCTGTGAAAGATAACAGGAGAAGGGCTTTTGCCCTGTTGATCAGGTACCTGTGGCTTTTCTGAGTTTTTCTACAAGGACCTTAAAGTGCCTCCCCTATTGGGAGTTTTATTTTGTTTAATTTTTTATTGTTGTTTATAATGTTTAATTGATTTGAAAACCCACTGGCATTCATACTTGTGTCATCTCATTTTATGTATCTTTATATTAGTCCTTGCAGCCAATAAAAGAAGTAATTATCGTTGTTGAACATTATGATGCCTTTTGAAATAATTACAGAATATTCCAAAATATTTGCTTTTATTGAAAGCAGTTAAAATTCAAACTTTATAGAAGTGCACCCCCTGCAAAAAGGGGGATATTTCTACACAAAATTACTATCTGTACAGTCCAGATAATCTGAGAAATGTAATGGTGACAATAGAAATGACAAAAATGGGGCCTTTGAAGGCTGAAAAGATTACAAATACTTTTTCAACTTACGGAGCACCAAATTTATGTGACTTCACAGTATGGCAGCCATAATAATAATAATAATAATAATGATAAATTCTTTTTACAAAGGTGTAAGGCCTGAAATTTTGGTGGAGAAGATGAGCCAAATATTTAACCCAGTGTCCAACTGGTATTTATTTCATTTACCCTGAAAAGATGAAAGACAAAATTGACTTTGGCAGAATTTGAAATCACAGTGTAAATCTGAAAGAAATGCTAAGTATTTTATCCGATGTGGCAATGTTCCTACCAGCAATCCTGATGTTGGTTCAGATATGATCCATCAGTGGTCATATCTGAACTAAAATATCTGTATTCAAATCAGAAACAGAGAGCTTCATTATAGTAACTGAGGATTAGTGCCTGTTAACCAGAAATTTCCAAGCAAGCATTATTAAAAATGGTGCTCACCCCACCTTCTACTTTTGTGGTCATCATCATCATTATTATTATTATTATTATTATTATTATTATCATCATTATTATTAAGGGAGCAAGCTGGCAGAATCATAAGCATGCTGGATGAAATGCTTATGTTAGTGGTACAAGGTATCAAATTTATATGATTTGATTGAATCAACTCAGGTAAATGACAGGTATTTATTTTATTGACCTTCAAACAAAGTAAGACAAAGATGACCCTAAAGAGTTTGAAATCTTGAACGTATAATCTAATATTTATTCTGAAATCCTGTTATTTCCAATGCAAACTCAAATGTATGTATAGATATGTATGTTCATTTATTCCACTCTACCTGCCTAGCTATCCTACATTATGTATATTTTTCCTCCAACACATTCACAAGCACACACATAATTCTCATGTGTGTACCTGTGTATTTATATGCATGTGTGTGTGTATGAATATATGTGTTTATGTGTATTTATATGTATTTCTATGTATACAGAATTCGTTCTGTAGGAGTTGAAAAAATTAAAAGTATGATTTCCCTTCTAACAAACACTACAAATAACCATAGTAAACTCAATGAAAAACCTATAATTTATATATATATATATATATATATATATATAGATGGATGTATCAAAATAGTTTTATTCAAATTCATTGGTATTCCAACGGCTGAAAATGGCTGAAGATTAGCATCACACTTGAAACTCAGAAACAACAAACTTGAATCAAAGCTGTTTTGATCCATACATGTAACTGCCAGTAAATATGTTGAGTGTCATTCTTTTGTTTGTCCACTCACTCATATGTGTGAGTGTGTGTGTGTGTACATGCATGCATATGTATACACATACATCCACGTGTACACATAAAATACATGTTGCATAACACACTCGTGAAACTACTGTAATTCTTCATCTGGGTAGAGAGCATTAATCAGCTGTTCATATGCCACATCATCAACTACCACCTTGCTTTTCATTACATTCAGCAGATTTGTATCTCCATCCACAATTTGTGAAAGTTGATGTGCTTGCCAGTCAATTTTACTAACAAGCTCTTCGTACTCAATAGAACATTCCTCATTAGTGAACCTAAAAAAATCAGGAGATAGAACAGGAATAAATGTGGTATATAATTATTTGTGATATATAATTATTATGATGAATAATCATGTGCATGGAAAATAATGAGAATCTATACGATAATGTACATATTCATTATTAATACATTCATGCAGTTTCAAAAGCAAATATGTGAATCACTGTTGTGTTTGTCATTGGAGGACAACTTTTCTTTTCAGATAATGCTTGTCTTAAAGATATACAATTCATTGGGGGCTAGTATTTGGTAGAAATATTAGTAAAGACCGAATCTAAATCCCTTGTAACATTTAAATTTGTTATCAGTCCAAATCAAACTTTTCATTGTACAAGAATTTAAAAACTAATTGACCAATCTGACTAGAAACCATGCATGCTTCATCTTGGTTAAAATGACAGGATGTCTTCAAGTTTCTTCAACATCCCTGGAACATCTTGCTCTTTAGTATTAATAAAGGACTGGAATTGCATCTTAGATAGGATTAGGTATGGCTAGGTTGTGGATGCATTGTCTCAGTATAGATCACCATCATGGGGTTGTAACTTGGATCTCAATGTATTTATATTAAATACTACTTAGATGAAAAATAAATTGAATAACTTGATTAAAATAAAGAATTAAATTAATTTAAGGAAATTCAATTCAAAACTAATCTAAGCTATTATTTTTAGCAATTTCATTGATCCTCATGGAGGTATTTTTGTTGTCTCATCTTATGGATGTTGGCATCTATAACCTACATGAGTTTTAATTAAGAGGATTTATAATGAGAGACGTTCCAGCTTCGACCATCTTGTCTAGAGTGTATCGAAAACTAATTCTTTTGTCTCAGTCATTGAACTAGAGCTATGCTGGGGCACCATCTTCAGCCGCATGCCTTCAGAAGGATATTATCCAACGACACACTATCCACTGTGTTCTCATTTTTTAAAGACAATAGGATGAGATCTGAGAGACATTCAATTGCTTTTACTAGCATGTGAAATTAACTGGTAAAGATTCTCCTGCTTTTACATATTTTTGTTTAACTGTGCAACTTCCCAGAACAAGTTAACTTATAATCAAAGACATTCCAGCAATGACTAACTCCCAACCCACTTTTCTCTCTATCTCTCACTACCCCTGTCATCTCACCAGAATTCCTAGTCTTTGCTCTCTGTAACATCAGCCTCTGGAATTTCCTCTTCTTGCCCATGTCTTTTTTGCAGTGTTAGATTTTAACATTTAACAGCATCAACCTCACCAGTATTGGAGACATTCCAACAATTATGAAAAATGCCCCTTTTTCAGCGAGTGACAAAGAACAAAAAATTAAGTTTTTTTTCCAGATATAGTATATATGGAACTCTACCATCAAATGTATTCGCTATTGGAGAATACAGTCTCTGTAAGTTTATAGAAAGCTCCAAGACAGCTGAAAGGAAGCAGAGACCAGGTCAAAATTCTTGCAACAGAATGGATTCTGATAAAGGCACCAAAGGGCCATGTGAGAGTTTTAAATAGACTGGATAATGGATAGTCTACCATTCAAAAGGAAGAGTAGTTACTTCTATAGATTCTCACAATCTTTCTGTCTCTGAAATTTGACACTGAGAATTATAGTGGGAGACACTTGTTCAAAGTGCCATGCAATGGAATTGAACCTTAAACTATGTCATAGTGAAGCAAATCTCTGAAGCACACAACCATGCCTGCACTCATATTCAGACAAAAGAGTGTCATCTGAAGTATATTTGTTAACTTTTCCTTGTACATCAAGCTACAATATAAAGGTGCCTTCCTTGAATCTAGCAATCAATCAACTGGCTTCTTAAAGATAACACTGTATGAAATACTTAAAAAAAGATTGAGACAAGTTATAACCACCAGCCACAGCACTGCTACCAAAATACACACACTCACATACATTCATATATTTGAATATTTAAAAGCACCATTTGAACATTGAGTATCACAGAGGTAAAGTGACTGAGTTGCTTTCGAGTATTGAGCCTCACGAAGGCAAAGTGGCTGAGTTTCTCTTGAGTGCTGGGCCTCATGGAGGCAATGGCCGAGGCCTTTGGCATTATGTCATGCTTGAGAAGGAGACCCATCAAGCTAAACAAAATCGCAGTCATGACAGATATCAGTGTCACACAAATGGCACCTGTACCAGTTGCACATAAAAACACCCATTACACTCTTGGAGTGGTTAGCATTAGGAAGGGCAACCAGCTGTAGAAAACCATGCCAGATCAGACTGAAGTCTGGTGCAGCCTCCTAACTGATCAACCATCTAACTTATGCCAGCATGGACAACAGATGTTAAATGATGATGATGATGATATATTGAATACACACACAAGCATTTCAATATACGAATGCATGTGAGAATGTCTATACCTGCAGTATATATATATATATATATATATATATATATATATATATATATATATATATATATATATATGTATGTATTAGACCTTTCTAATAGCTGAGTTATTACCAGAACTAGAAGAGAAATTTCAGGTGTGGAAGCAAGGTCAAGAATCGAAGGGCCTTAGCAAAGACAAAATCTAGCAAAGTCAAAAGTCTTAGTAAGAAAATAGACAAACCACAAATCTCTTTAGGTTGATGGCCCTGCTTGATAAAGGCATAGGTAGAAACTTCATAAGATGTACCTGGTGTAAGCTATGGACTCATAAGAGCTGCAGCAATTTCAAAGGAAGGTTAACTGGGAAGATAGTTTTTGTGTGTGGCAGATGGGCAACAAACACTGGAAATGTGCATAAAACAGCTTCCATCACATGCCGGGGTGGGGGGTGGAGTGTGACTAGAAGTATTTGACAGCTTCTGTTACCTAGGTGATCAAATCAGTAGCAGTGGTGGATGCTCTGAGAGTATAGCTACTAGAATAAGAATAGGCTGGGCAAAGTTCACAAAGCTCCTACCTCTACTGGTAACAAAGGACCTCTCACTTGGACTGAAAGGTAGACTGTATGGTGCATGTGTGCGAACAGCCATGCTATATGGTAGTGAAAAATGTGCTGCAACTGCTGAGGAAATGCATTGGCTTGAAAGAAATGAAGTTAGTATGCTCTGCTGAATGTGTAATGTCAGTGTGCATACATGACAGAGTGTAAGCGACCTGAGAGAAAAGTTGGACATAAGAAGCATCAGATGTGGTGTGCAAGGGAGGCAATTGCGCTGGTATGGTCATGTGTTATGTATGGATGAGGACAGCTGTGTGAAGTAGTATCACACCCTAAAAGAGGTGGGACCTGCAGAAGAGGTAGACACAGGAATATCTGAGATGAGGTGGTGAAACATGACGTTTGAATGTTGGGCCTCACAGAGGCAATGACAAGTGACCAAGATCTTTGGAGATGTTGTGCTTGAGAAGAACCTGGTGAGCCAAATAAGATTGATTGATTGTCGTGGCTGATGCCAGTACCACTTGACTGGCTCCTGTTTCAGTAGCACGTAAAATGCACCATTCAAGTTTGGTCTATGCCAGTGCTGCCTGAATGACCCCGTGTTAGTGGCACATAAAAAGCACCCACTAAAATGTCAGAGTAGTTGGCGTTTGGTAGGGTATCCAGCTGTCGAAACCTTGCCAGATCAGATTGGAGCCTGGTGCAGTCTCCTGGTTTGCTAGTCCTCAGTCAAACCGTTCAACCCATGCCAGCATGAAAATCAGATGTTAAAACGATGATGATGATGATATGTATATACAAATACATACACACACACACATACGTATGCATGTATGTATTTGTTGGCACATGGCTTAGTGATTAGAACATCAGGCTTAGAATCAGTTGGGAGTTCAATTCCTGGACAGGGTAGTGTGTTGTGTTCTTGAGCAAGACACTTTATTTCATGTTGTTCCAGTTTGCTCAGTTCTAGAAATGAGTTGCAATGTCTCTGGCACTGAGTTGTATCAGCTTTTGTCTTTCCTTTGGACAACATTTGTGATGTGGAGAGGTGGGGAGACCGGTCTGCATCTGTGACTGCAGGTCTTCCACAGACAATCTTGCTTGGTAAGAAGTTTGCTTCTAAACAACATGGCACCAGGTTCAATCCGACTATGTAACATCTTGGGCAAGTATCTTCTACTATGGCCTTAGGCCAACTAAAGCCTTGTGAATGGATTTGGTAGATTCCATAGACAGAAACTGAAAGAAGCCCATCATAGTGTATGTGTGTGTGTGTGTGTGTGTGTGTGTGTCTGTTATTGTCAGAGACCAGACTCTAACAAAACATAACTCAAAGTAATTGAGGAAAATTCCTCTTCAAACGATGTCAAATTCATTCACCCCGAAGAGATTGCACCAATAATCCATAAATCGCTGCATATGAATATGTGTGAAGCAACTGAAACGTTTGTCAGACGTTTATTCTAACTGGAAATTAACAAAGTTTCAAAGTTCAAATTCTTCATTCTTCTAATTTGAATATATATATATATACACACACACACACACACACACACACACACACACACACACACAGCAACTGAGGGCACTATTCAGCACCAGTATTGCTAGAAATAAGAGTAGAAACAACTCGTAGTCACTATGAGTTGTTTTAACTCTTATTTCTAGCAATACTGGTGCTGAATAGCACTCACAGTTGCTTTAGCGACATATAAATATTTGTCTTTTGGTTTAAAAATTGCTAACAAGCCAGCCATATTTATTTATATGTATAGATCGATGGAAAGATATAGATATATCAAGGCACCTATGTGTGTTTGCATGTATATGGTAGGTTGCCATTTACAGAATTTCATTCAAAAGGCATTCCCAATCTATGGTTATCAAAGAAGACATTTGCATAGAGTGCTTTTTTGAAGGATGGAACGTGAAACCACACAGTTGGCAAGTGAACTTCTCAGCAAAGATTTAAAAAATTAAAAAAATCAAATACCTGTAAATTCCACTTACCCTTGTAGAAGGTGATCCAGTAAATCCTTTGAGATTGGAAATTTTTGACCTAACATTATTCTTCGAATTGCTGAGGCAGGCAAGTAACCAGTTCTTTACAAAAAGAAAACCAGAATAACAGATGAAAATCTGGTGCAAGTATGGCCATTTGGATAAAAGGTTTGTTTTACATTCACAAAGATCTATGCTTGATTCAATTTACAACATTGTATACTGTAGCTTGATGCTGAGTTATACTTTCTACCTCCACCTCATATTGAGTTATTCCTTCAACTCCTGCCTCATATTGAATAATACCTTCTGCTGTAAATTCATTTTGAACAATACTTTTCTACCTCTGCCCAGTAGCGAGCTATATTTTCTACTGTAGCCTCAGACTGATTCAATACATTCTGTTGTAGTTTAATGTTGATCAATAACATGTAAGTGTAATTTGGTATTCCACAACACTCCATCTGCATCTAATGAAGAGGACTGCTTCACTTACCTGGGCCACAGACCATTCCACTGGACACCAGCTCCTGGCTAGTTCCAAGCATCTGCCTGTGTGTCGAGGACTGGTTTAACTTTCGCAGGTGTCCCCGAAATTTTAACATCTCCCCAGCCAAACACTCAGCCTTTTGATTTCTTCAACGCTTCCAAGACATCATCATATAACTGGCTGATGAGAGTGAAGCTGTGATGGTATGGCATGCAGACCTCTACAAGGCTGAACCTCTCCGCCAACTTCAAGACACCTCTTCCTTTTCCCCTCTGCCTTCCAGCGCCATGCCTAACAACAGACTATGTCCTCCACTATCCATAACCTCATCTCCTCTTCCCATCTCCCTCTCACCACCTCAAACCTCATTGTCTGCACTCTATACACCCTACCATCATTTATTTCCTTCCCAAAATCCACAAGGCCAACAACCCTAGTTGCCCCATTGTCTCTGCCTGTAACTGCCCCACGGAAATGATCTCAAAATACCTCGACCATGTCCTTGGCCCCCTAGTGGCTTCCCTCCACTCCCACATCTGTGACACTAACCATGTTCTCCATCTCTTCAACTCTTTCTTTTTCTCTCCTGGCCCCTTGAAACTTCTCTTCACTCTTGATATCAAGAATTTTTACAGTGATC
>NC_068999.1:37022319-37025169 GCF_001194135.2 Octopus bimaculoides | reverse complement strand
TATATATATATATATATATATATATATATGAAGGAGGCTGATCACATTCCTAGAAGAAAATAACTTGCTCACAAACATGCAACATGGTTTTTTTTTGGAGGGGGGGTCTGCCTCTCACAGCTACAATAGCATTCCGTCATGGTACAGAAACAGCAGCTCAACTATTCAAATCTGAATGTGATATCTTGGTTTTGCCAAGGCCTTTGACAAAGTTAAGTATGGAATGATATGTTACACATTGCATGGCCTTGGCATCACTGCAAAATTAGGTGACTGCTTGACTTTCTAAAAGGAAGTTAGACAGTTTCTGCCAATGGTGCTCTCCCTGGGGAGACATCAGTCTACAGCAGAGTCCCTCAAGGAACTGTACTGGGACCATTGCTGCTTGTGGTGGCCCTCTCAGACTTTCCGTTGGCCATACAATCAGCCACTATCACCAGCTACATTAATAATACAAAAATATCACTGGCAATCAAGGACCCAGATGATATGCTAAAACTGCTAAACAATTTTCATCAACCCCTTTTTTATACTGCATGCAGTATACAAATGGGCTGATGAAAATAACATGCAGTACAATGCTGAGAAGTTTCAAGCACTCCACTACTTGCCCACAAATAGACAACAATCAGAATACACAGGACCAGTGGGTATTGTAATCCCAGTCATGCATGAACTGGGAACCCACATGAATAATGATGCAAAATTCCATGTACATATTACCAAGATGGCAGCAATATTCAGGTAAGTAGCTGGATGGATTCTGAAATCATTCAGAACCAGAAAAAAAAAAAAAAAACCAGCACTACTCCTGAGGAGAATTTTTATTCTCTGTCATGTGGATTACTGTTCCCATCTGTGGTCACCACAGAGTGTCAAACTGATAGCAGAATTTGAGGCAATTCAGCTCCACTACATAAAGAAGATTGACTCAATGAAATGAAACGATGAGCTACTGGGTGAGGCTAAAGGAACTGAAGCTCTAATCCGTAGGGAGAAACAAGATCCTGGAAGGTGGAACTCCCAATTTTGGAGCTGAAAGCAATACCAACTACTGAACTGGATAGCACTGCATAATACCAAATATCCTCTCTTCTCCATCTCAAATAAGAACCCAGTACTGTAACAATTTGTGTTTCAGGGGTCACAACTATTCAACATTCTGCCAAACAACCTCAGAGGTATGTGAGGTGGAGATATGGGGATCTTCAAAGAGCATTTGGACACAGTTTTCTTTGAAATACCTGATGAATCTATACTGCAGCAGGAGGCAAAAAAGAAGAGTACATCCTTCCAACCTGCTGCTTCAGCAAAAGCAGTAAAGAAAGAAAACCCATACACACTGAAAGGCGGTGCTCCAGTATGGACCCAGCCTCTAGCTGAAACTAGTGAAAGATAAATTAAATAGGTGCATGTGTGTGTGTAGTAAAATAAAAACTAGAAAGCCTTTGGTTCAGTATTGTAGGTGTAGAAATCACTTTTCTGATAATTTTTCCACTTTAATACTGAGATGTTTGTAAGTTATTAGGTATTTAAAAAAAGATTATGCTTAATAACTAATAAAGATCTAATTATTAAAGTGGAAAAATTATCAGAAAAGCCATTTCTGATCATTTTTTCAAATACATGTATGTATATATATAATTGCTAAAGAGGACACCAAACATTAAGGCAAGGCAAACATCTCAAGTAGTATACAATATTATTATTGGGAAAAAATTGCCTAGCGTACCTAATTGTTTAGATCAGGGGTTTTCAAACTTTTTGACTTGCTGACCCCTTTATATTTCAGGCTTTACCTTAGAAACCCCCTTATAAACGCTTATGAAATTTATACATAAATATTTGCTTAAAATAACATATTTTTACATTTGTTTATTTAACAGTATTTAACAAATAGGTTTATTGTCAGTTAAAAAATTTCGAATACAAAACATATATAAAATCAAATTGGCCATAAAAAGTATTTGCTGTCCACGGACCCCCTGTGGTCCATGGACCACAGTTTGAAAACCCCTGGTTTAGATCACCTGTGAACTAAAACCCCATACTTTGTGTGTGTGTGTGTATATATATATATATATATATATATATATATATATATATATAAACACACACACACACACATGTATATATACATGTGTATGTATATACACACTCACACATGTATACATATACACACATGATATGCATATGTTGGTATATATACATATATTTATATGTGTGTGTGAGTGTGTTTATGTATGTATGTGTATATATGTATATGTAAGGCTATATACATATATGTATGTGTGTGTGACATCATTCATCATCATCATTTAATGTCCATTTTCCATGCTGGTATGGGTGGGATGGTTTGACCAAGGACTGGCAAGCTAGTAGGAGGCGCCAGGCTCTAATCTGATCTGGTAGTGTTTCTACAGCTGGATGCCCTTCCTAATGCCAACCACTCCAAGAGTATAGTGGATGCTTTTTACGTGCCACCAGCACAGGAACCAGTCAGGCGGTCCTGGCATCTATCATATTCAGATAGTGCTTTTTACGTGCCACTGGAACAGGGGCCAATGGCCACAGCTACAATTTTGGATTTACTTGATTCAACAGGTCTTCTCAAGCATATCATATCGCCTGATGCATCAAGGGTACTCATAAATGGGTTGGACATGCAACACTGGCATTGGCCATGGCTGCGATCTCACTTTAGTTGTTGGATCTTCTCAATCACAGCATATCTCTGAAGGTCACAATCTCCTGTCATTGCCTTTGTGAGGCCCAATGTTCAAAGGTCATGCTTCACCACCTCATCCCATATATATATACACATATACACACACACACACACACACACAC
>NC_068999.1:37018315-37021677 GCF_001194135.2 Octopus bimaculoides | reverse complement strand
TTAAAAGCTGTCCCTACATCTTTCGGTCTTATACTCGACAGCTCGTTATTCTCACCTCTAAAGATGTATAACTAAAGATATGTATGTTTTACCATCTAAATAAATATTGTTTAAGTTGTTTAGTCTGGAGTTCAGCGTTCCGTCTATTTCTTTAATTTTATAGTAGAAAGTCAGGTATACAATCTAAAGATGTATAACCCACTTTCTACTAAAAGTTAATCATATTTTAGTGAAGTGGCAATGGGTGAATTTTAGGAATGAGGATGGGTCAGCTTCAAAGAGTAGTTTTGTTTGAAGAAGCAAGGAGGAGATGGAGAAATGAAATTCAAGGAACGAGGTTAAGGGTGGCTGTAAGGGTGGATGTTCTGGGCAGGAGTAATCATCAAAGGTAATATTCAGAATGAATATGTAGCAGAAAGGTTTTAGTTATTAGTGTGAACAAGTTTGTAACTTAATATTAAATGTAGTTAAGGTTAATCGTAATTAGGGGGTTACATAGATTTCACAAAATGGAAAAATGATGTTTAGTACCTGTGTTTACATCAAAGGATTCTGAGAATGTCTTAATTAATGAAGAGTTGTGGTTGCAAAGGTTAGCGATTCCCTTAAACAGTATAAAAATGTCAAGGTTGGTGTTGTATGGGGAAGCCTTACTGATGATGGGCCAGGACAATGTATAAGGAATATCTGGGGATTTGCGGTTGTGTATTTAAGTTGCTGAAGAGGTAGATAATTTAAAAGTTGAATTGGAAAAAGATTTTATGAGTGCTCAGTAGTGTCTCTTAAAATCAACAGTGCCTCCGAAATAGACCCTTGTTTGGTGGGAGTGTGGTGTTACTACTATGCATTTGCACAGACAGAAACTTGAAAGAGGGCATAGTTGAGACACCTGAAAGTTGCAGCTTTTCCTGCTTGTAATGGGATTGGAATTAATCATTGAGAAGGTTAGGTTTGTTGTGGCTAGTTAGCAGAAGAGAAAAGCAAGAGGCATTATCAATAACCAGTGTTGGAGTTGGAGGTGGTATGGCCATTGGTGTATGTGGTCATATGGGTAGTATTGTGGAGGGTCGCATTAGGGTGATATTATTGAGTTGGGTGGGGTTTCTAAGGGTAGCATCATTGCAACTAGGTAGGTTGAGGATTATATCTAATGTAAAGAAATTTTCTATGTGTATGTGTCTTCTCAGATAAAACTCAAAACCTCTACTCCTTCCCAGGGCCTCTGTCTAAATAAAAAATAAAATACTATTTTGAAAACTATAATGTAAACTAATATTGCTTATCTTTCAAATTGTACCTAGCTTCAAAAAATGGCAAACCGAGAAAGAGTAAAATAATATTAGAAACCTGAGTAGAAAAGGAAGGAGCTATTCAATCAGTCTTATTTGTTTTCTAGTTCACTTTTTAATTGTTTATCATTCAATAGGCTAGGTATTATTACCTTTTTTTTTTGAAAACAGGTGAGAAAACTGACAGAGAATCTGCCTCATGTAGGGAAAGTGGGCATTAAGACAGTCATGATGATGATTATGATAAGATACATGTGTGTGTGTGTGTGTGTGTGTGTGTGTTACATTCATTATCATTGCCATCATCAGTTAATACTTACTCAGAGCGATCTTCATATTTGAACCGTGCCAAAATCTTATGGTAGTCTTCATAATTGACTTTCTTTAACTGTTCCCGGACACAGCTGACCAATCTTTCAAAGTTATCTTCAGGGTTTCTTTTGTTGCCATAGTGACGGGCCAGCACAAGAATTTCATGTTCACAAAGGTCTAATTGGCATTCAGACAACACCGATGAGAAATCAAGGTAGCTGACAACTGCTGAAGACTCATCACCATTTGTTTTTGCATAGAACTTCCTCAGAAAATCATTTCTTCCAATTTTTCTGGAGTTTTTAATTTTTTCAAGGATCAGCTTTATGTTTGATGTTGGAAACTGTTCAGTTAAAGAAAAAGAAAACAAATAAAAAAAATCATAAGAAAGGTTGGAAAATGGTAAAAGCAAAATCATCATCATGGTCAAGATCCCTATTATCATCATCATCACCATCTTCTACAATTTTCATTATCATAATCATTTGTATTTATATCATCATTCAAACAAACAGCACACTAAATGAACAAATTGTATAAAGAATTGCTGATAGAAATCAAAAAGATGTGGCATCTGAACATGGTTACAAAACCAGTGATTGTAGGAGCACTTGGAATGATCAAAAAAGAAGCTGAAAATTATTTGAGGATGATCTCTGGATTATAATCCATGCAGGAAGTGCAAAAGATTGTCTTAACTGGTATGTTAGACATATTGAGAAGAACATGTAAATTTTATTTCCTTTTCCTGTAATTTTCTTTTCTTTTTCCTTTTATTCTCTTTGCTTTTTCTCCCTGTCTTTCTTCCTCCCCCTTTTTTTTTTCTATCAGTCTCAGTATGTGCAAGTACTCCACCTTAGAATTTTTCTGTCATTTCTTTCTCCATCAATTTATCCATTTCCAGTATCCTCAAATACTCATAGCCCGTCTCTTCTATTTGCTTCATAACCTCCCCCAACGTTATCCATAATCTGATTTTGCCCTTCTTCAAGACTAACACTACTGCTTGCAGTAGATCTTTGTTATCATTTGGTTTGAGTTTAAAAGTTCAAAGTGGACTAAACCTTTCATATCCCACCAAACAGATAACAACACCTTACGTGGGTGAAGACGTTCTTTAGCCTGGGGTGCTGGTGTTTCTCCTTTCCCTATCCACTGTTTTCAGCACTTGGCATCTTAATAGAGAACCTATTTCTCATCACCAGTCACTATTCAGTCCAAAAAAGGCTCATTTGTGAAACATGGCAGCAAAGAAGAGCACACATTCACTCTCTGCATGCAATTAGACTCGGAAAGTTTGTGAGGAACCCATTGACCCAATTTGCTGACCTTTCTGATGGCACACAGGTGTCGATGAATGGTTGAATGACTAAATCCAAGTTGTTCTGCTAGTTCCTCAACAGCTATCAGGGTTTGCAGGAAACCCTTATCAAGCTCTACAGATCTTCCAGGATGAGGCTTGTCTTCTAGGCTGTAGTTTCCAGCTCAGAATTTCTGGAACCACCATTGATACTGGCTTACACTTATTGTCTGATCCCCATATACTGCATTAATATTCCTCACATTTTCCATTGTGTTGTTGCCTTTATTGAACTCATAAAGCAAAATATACTGAATATTCTCCTTTTTCACTTCAATTATAGCTTTTAAAATATAACTGTTCAAATTGAACTGCACTCTTGAAAACTTGCACTAAGGAAAAATTATTATCTCCTTTTATAGCCAACTGATGAAATTTATCCCGTCGTCTTCCAACTTTTG
>NC_068999.1:37002451-37018147 GCF_001194135.2 Octopus bimaculoides | reverse complement strand
ATATATATATATATATATAGATACATACATACAGACATACATACATACACACACATGTATATATATGTATATATACAACAGGCTTCTGACAGTTTCTGTTCACTAAATTCACTTACAAGGTATTTGTCAGACCTAAGCAAAAACATAAGGCATATGCCCAAGGTGCTATAAGGTGGAACTGAACCCAAAACCACATGGTTGCCAAAGAAACTTCTTTGGCAATAAATAAAAGACATGCACTTACTTGATCAGCTCTTGTTTCCATAAACCTCAGTGTATACTCATCGATGTCTGTTATAAGAAACTGATGATTAACAAACTCCACTGTATTTCCAACAAACAAATCTTCTGCTAAATAATACTTAGAGAGTTCAGTGTTGAATTTTTGCTCATGTTTTTTCATGCGACTCCGCTCCAAAAACTTGCCACCAACAAAACCTTGACATTATTGAGAAAAAGGAGATAAAATAGCTTTTCTTTGAGAAGCACAAGGCTAAGAATTTTGAGGAAAGTAGATCAGTTGCTTAAATCAATGAAAGAACCTGATTAATACTTTATTTTATTGATCCAGAAAGATGAAAAGCAAATTTTGCTTTGGCAGGAACAGATCTCATAACATAAAATGCCAAATGATATACAATTAAACCTTGGGAGAGGCATTATGCCGGTAATAAACACACGCACTGGTTCAGTCCTTTATTACCGGCATAATGCCTCTCCCAAGGTTTAATTGTATTTATTTCAACATGCGTATCCACATCAAGAATCTTGCACACGAAATACACATATGAAATATGATAAGCTCCAGTTAAATGATATATTACAAGAGATTTTTATTTTATGCTTTAATGATTCTGCCAGTCAACCACCCTTGGGGGTGAATGAAAATATAACAATAATAAATGGCAACACTGCCAGATCAGACTGGAGTCTGGTGTAGCCTCCTGGCTTACCAGAACCAGTTGAACCGTCCAACTCATGTCAGCATGGAAAATGGACATAAAATGATGATGATGATAGATGAAAATATTTAATCAAATTAGTTGAGTCATATATATCTATACATATCAACATCAATCATGCATGAAGAGGTGTAAAGATTCTCCAATGTTATAAAGAATAAAACCAAACATACATTAAAATATAGGCGAAAAATGATAATATATAAAAATACATATAAAATTACATACAAATAAAATTTACATGTAAGGCATTATGCATGATAAATATAGGAGGTGCAAAATGAATGAGAGATTGATAAATTTGAATAAAAACATCAACCTTTAAAATAGCAAATCACCTAAATCGACTAAAAATCACTTATACATATATAAAATAAGATAGAAATAACAGTAGATATAAGGGAAAACATAAATAAAATAGGATCCCAAAAATAGGAGGATGTTTCATTCACAGCTGTTTCAGGGATACATTACTGGTCATTGTTAAAAATTGAATACTCCATATATGTCCTCATCACCAGGATGATGTCCTCCTTGGTAAATTTCATCACATATATAAGATAGTCTAATAATTCTGCCAGCTTATAGCCTTAACAATAACAATCCTCTCTATTATAGGCACAAGGCCTGAAATTTTATGGGACAGGGTAATTTGATTACTTTAACCCCAGTACAATTGTATATTTGAGAGATGAGGAATTATTGTACATTAATTACATTTGATGGACATTTGTCCTCATCTTGTTTGTTGTTATCACAATGTTTTGGCTGATGTACTCTTGACCTAGGGGAATTTCGAACTTCGGTTCTCATTCCTAAGGTATTTTTTTGATATTATTATTATTATTATTCAGGTCACTGCCTGGAATCGAACTCGGAATCTTGGGGTTATTGGCCTGTGCTCTTAACCAATACACCATATACCCATGGGCGATTATGGAGTGAATTTTAGGGCTTATAAATCTAATATTTTCCGACCCTCCCTTAATACTGGTTCCCATATGCTACTCCTATCTGCACTAGGTCTAATTAGGAAGTTATGCCGTAGCATATGTGCTGCCTCTTTTAGTTTTTGTGTTTTTCAGTGGTGTTCTCTATTATTTTAACTTCATCTCATAGGAGGAGGTGGTCTCCATTTTTCGATATATGATCAGCTATACCTGATCTTTCAACATCTCCTCCTGTCATAGCTCTGCGATGTTCCTCTGCCCTTATTTTGAGGGTAAAATAATACAACACTTCTCAAGAGTAATACAACACTTCACAAATATCTCCTTCAAGTAAGAGAATATAGCCAAAAGATTGCATCAGCTCCATCCCATGAAGCTGTGGTAGGTTGTACAAAGGCGAAACATGCCCCCCCCCACCCCACCCACCTCAAAACAAGGGTAGAAGAACATCACAAAGCTATGACATGAGGAGATATTGATAAATGAGGTATATCTGATAATGTATGGAAAAATGGATGATGTATGGAATAATACAAACTACTAACAATAAAACAGAGATACAGGGGAAAAGATATTGAAAAATTTAGATAAGGGAGAGCAGGGACAGAGCCATGAACTTTGTGGTCATTTCAAGTGTGAGGTCCATGTGCTTGACCTTTGATATCTATAAGTCAACATTAAGAGGTAAACATCCGTATAAAATTTGGACAAGGCACCTCTTAAAGATTCTCCACAGTTACAAGGCCTGCTAAAAATAGCAGCTGCATCTCACTCAAGTCATACTCTACTATCTATTTTAAAAAATGGATATGTGCAACGTAGTTCTATATATACTAAAAGGAAATTACTGTTATTTAAAAGAATAATATGGCCATAGCTGGAATGTCTAATCAGAGTCAATGTAAGAGTCTGATTAAAAAAAAAAAGCCTGAGTCAACAGGATCTTATATTTACTCTCAACTCTCAAGAAATTTCAGCTCATTTACCATCAAATCATATTTTCATTGATGATGTTGTTGTAGATACTTTATATCTAGAAGTAGAAAATGGTTATGATCACAGCTGTAAAATGCTTGATCAAAGATGATCTATAACTAAACAATGACAACAACAACAACAACACATCCACAATAACAATATTACAGTAACAAATTCAGACAATGCACACACAAAATATAAAAGGCAAAGAGGATTTAAAAACAGGCAAAATACTTTACCAGAGTTCTTGATTACAGGCTCAAAGACAGATATAGTATCATCTGATAGATAATAACTGATAATGAAATCCCTGTTTTTATCTGCAGAAACAACAGGTATTTTCAGTTTGGCGAGGAACCGTAGAATATTGCTGTTGAACCCTGATCTGTCATACTTCATGAATTTAAGGAAATCTTTCTGTGGAACTTTTGGAATGATAGATCGACAATTACTAAGGGAGTCTTCTTCGCTTCCAAAACCATTGTAAGGTGGTAGAGCCATTTTTAAGGGTGCATTGACTTCCTTTGTGTGTTTAATTGGTGTAAAATTTTCTGTGAATATTGATGTTTTTTGTAATGAAAAGGAAAGTGAAGACACTCAACATAGGTAGGGTAGAGAAAGAAAATATTATTAGTTTAAATGAAAAGATGAAGTGGTAGTGAAGTATTAGCCTTTTTGTTTAAAATCTGTGACTTCTGATCCACAAAGTAATTTACTTAACATTGTCTTTGCTCACTTAACTGTCTTGTAGAACAGATACTTGATAATCTGGTCAATCTTAACTGTCGTAATTTAATGCCTAATACATGTGATAAAATTTTTAGATTTACTATTCACAAGAAATTATTAGGTCATCAATTCTGAAATTTGTAGAAAAGAGAAAAAGTTTGCTAATGTTTTATAAACATAAGGAATAGTTTTATTCATCAAATTATGCACCCATATTGTCAATACACTTTTGCCATTTCAGGATTAGCTTGTTTAGCCTGGATATTTAAAAGCCTGGCAATCGAGAGTGAATAAAATCTTGGAAGGCCTGTTTTACAGCATCATTGGAATTAATTATTTTCCCATTAAAAAGAAGTGGTAGTCAGTAGGGGCAAGATCAGGTGAGTACGGTGGATGATGGAGAACTGTATTTTCACCAATGACATTTTTACCATGTGTGGTCTGGTGTTGTCTTGCAATTAAATAGGAGTGGATCTTTTTTTTTTTTTTTTTTTTTTTTAAATTTCTGCATCATTCGGTCCAGTTGTCTGCAGTATACTATGGCCATGATTGATGAGCCAGGTTTAATGAAATCATAATGGATCACACCTGCACCAGACCACCAGCTTCTTTTGATGAATTTTGCTTTTTGGACTGTTTTGGTCACATATCTTTGTCCAACCATTGTGCTGAACGTTGACAGTTGTTGTATAGGATCCATTTCTCATCACATTACAATTCGATTTAAAAATGATTAATTTTTTGTGACGAGAAAGTAGCATAATGCTGGCTTCCAAACGTTGCTGTTTCTAATTTTCACTGAGTTCATGTGGAACCCACCTATCCTACTGTTTCACTTTATCTATTTGAATTAGGTGAGTAAATACTGTTTGCTTGCTAACACCAAACAACAATGATAATTCAGGGACACTTTAAGATAGATCTGACTCGACGGTGACTTTCAGTTTGTCATTATCCACTTTTGTTTCTGGTCAACTGCATTGCTCATTTGTGAGGTCGAAGTTACCAGAACAAAATTTTGCAAACTGATTTGATACTGTCTGCTGTGTAATAACATTAGAACGACATACTCCATTAATATACCAGGCTGTCTGCAATGCTGTATTTCCAAGAAAACACTTATATTTCAAAACTGTATGAATTTCTGATTTATCCACCTCTAAGCCAAAAACAGCAAAAAATGATTTATAAATACTTTGTAAAGTGCAAAACGAGTTAGAATAAAGAAATAGATGTGTCAGCTTTCTAACCAAAAATAAAGATTGTCAAAATATAATAATGGCACAAAATGAGCAACTGTCAAAGCTTACCGTATACCTTACTACAAATTTCATAGTTGATGACCTAATAGCACCTATCTGCTTCAGGCATTGTGTTGTTGCTTTACATAGAACATTTTAATCTACATTGGCTAAGTTCCTCTAGTGAATAAACTGGATCATGAGAAACTGAAGAAATCTCTGTGTGAATATTTGATCTTAACCTGCTACAAATAACAACCAAATTCTTGGAACTCACTATCATCTTAAGAAATAGGGAGGATACAATGAATAATGTGGTCGTAAATGATTATAAAAACAGTAAGGTAATAGTGGAATGCTAGTTCAATCAGGGATAAAGTAGAGGAATACGAGGGGCTACTCAAAAATAACTAGAAACATTTTCTGTGGACCAAGCCTGTTGGAGTTCAGGCTTCCACAGCTAGAAGCCACTTGATGGGGCCCTCAGGCATCAGCCTGCTGACTGGTAGCATCCCATGAGGTCATACTGTGATGCAATGTGACTGTATTGCAGTGCTTCTCCTCTGTTCATCAATTTTTGTGATGGCTGAAATGAAGGAACACTGTGCTTCCATGAAATTCTGTTTTCTGCTGGGGAAAACAGCAGCCAAATCAGTTGTCATGCTTCAAACAGTTTACAAGGACACTGCTATCATGAGCAAAACACAGGTTTATGAGTGGTTTTCACGCTTTAGGAATGGTCACTTATCACTTGAAGACCAACTGTGTTCAGGGCGATTGTTGACCTCCCAAACGAATGAAAACATGAAAATTCCTGAACTGATCTTGGACAGCCATCACCGAACAGTCAATGAAGTGGTTGATATGACTGGGGTGTTATGGAGCTTTGCCAACAAATTTTTGAGCTAGGAATTATTAATGAAAAGAGTTGCAACAAAATTTGTCCTTCACTTGCTCGAGGAAGATTAAAAGCAGACAAAACTGAATGCATGTCATAAACTGCAAGAACAGTTGGAAGTTAATCTGGACCTTTACTTAAAGGTTTTCACTGGTGACAAAAGGTGGTGTTTTGGCTACAACCTGGAAATGAAGCAGCAATCAAGCCAATGTGAGCATTCAATGCTACCAAACCCCCAAAAAGTGTGTCAAGCGAAGATGATACTGATTTGTTTTATGAATGCAAAAGGAATTGTCCACACTGAATTTGTCCCATCTGATTAAACTGTTAACCAGACATTTTAGTTTGCAGTTCTGAAGCATCTACTAGATGCAGTGAGACAAAATGCCCTGATTTGTGGAAAAGTGGTGAGTGGTGGTTTCATCATGACAATGTGGTTGTGCGCACTGCCTTGAGTACGGGACAATTTTTGACCCTAAATGGCATGACCCTGCTTTATTTCATTAATTAGCCATATAGGCTTATCACCTGCCAGAGCCTCGTGGAACTTTTAGGTGTTTTCGCTCAATAAACACTCACAACGCCAGGTCTGGGAATCGAAACCGCGATCCTATGACCGCGAGTCCGCTGCCCTAACCACTGGGCCATTGCTTACCCACCCTCCCTTTCCAGCCGATCTTGCTCTCTGCAAAATTTTCTGTTCCCCTGAATGAAAAAAGTCCTTAAAGGAAAACGTTTTGCAGATGCGGAAGAGATGAAGGGGGAAAAATGACAGAGGCGTTGAAAGGCGTCACTTTGCAAGAGTGGAAAACATCTGAACCGATGCATTGCTTCAAATGGAGAGAACTTTGGAGGTGATGACATTGTAAACATTTAAAACTAAGAAAAGAAAATAATATTGCAAAATAATTCTGGCTTCTTTTGGTTACCCCCATGTAAACAACAACTGGAGGATGTCACTTCTCATAGACTGTATTCTTATCCATCAGAATAAGATGATAGAGTAGCTCTTTGAAGTTGGAATTGTTCTTTAATGTATAAATGATGTTAAACATTCAAAATTCTAGTCAAATATCAAGTTAACAATGTACTGTCTGGTCCAGGAATTGAATGCAGAAGTTTATAATCAAAACCCCAACTGCATATATGTATGTATTATGCATGATTGAGCCTTCTGTGTCTTAACACCTTTGAATCTTCCATGTGGTATACACCTCACATGGATATTTACCAATTCTGAGACATGTGTCTATTTTTTGTTTAGATAAAACAAATTTAACTTAGTAACATAAGGATAGTTTTATTGTATAACATCATTTAGCATATACTCTCCATGCTGGTATGGTTGTTACCAACATGAACATTAAAAAATCATAATATATATATATATATATATATATATATAAACATATGCCTATATACATACTAATGCACACATGAGAGATTCGCAAATCTAGCTAAATCCCACTTTTATTTAAATTTCATGACATTTGACACAAACGAAAGTAAATCACTTACCAATTCCATAATTGGTTTTGTAATATTCCTTTGTGAAGCCATCACAGTCACAAAGCAGGAACGGTCGACTATAGACATTGATAATATTTCCAAGACGAAGATCAGAGGCATGATAGTAAGACATATCAGGTTCACCTGTCTGGATGATGAAATCAGTCATCAAAAATTACATTTTAAAGGAAATACATCACTTACTAGACAACACGGTCGGTCAGCCTGCTAGAAATGATAACAACATCTCTCTTGAATCACATCTTACTATTATGGAAAAAGTGAAAGATACTGTGAATAATGTATTTCTAACTAGCGCTGGAAAAGAAGGAGAATTCAAGTTGGAGTTAAACAGCAACAACAGCAAAAACAATAACATATAAAAATGGAGCCATTGAAGAACCCTGTATGGGATCACTTGACATTTTAGAATTAGCAGCCTCACAACAGTTTAAACCACATTCCTATATTTGCCTGGGAGATAGGTAAAGGGAATTTACTGAGGCAAATTTTCTACAGTTAGATGCCTTTATCATTGACAACCATCACCTGGTTCCTAGTAATTTAATACTTCTCGTTTGGCAGATCTGTTTGCAAGGAAGACCGGAAGTGAATGAGACTGCTTGTATGGTGGTGATATTTACTAACAACTATTATGCAATGTCAAGACATTGAGACACAAATACACACACATACATAAATGTGTGTGTGTGTGTGTACTACTGGCTTCTTTTAGTTCCTGTCTGTCAAATCCTGTTACAAGGGTTTGGTCAACTCAAAACTATAGTAGAAGATAGCTAAGGTACCACACAGTGGGACTGAAAGTAAAGTTGTGGGGTTGTAATGTGAACTTCTTGACCATACATTGTCTGCAAATAAGATTAGAAGACTATAACTGGAAATGCTTTCCATATAGTTCTACTCACTTTGGGTTTATATGGGACTAAACACCAACAACATATTTGAAGCCATTCATGGATTATTGTTCATGAGATTTCTGTAGAAGGAAAGCTCATGTACATTTTGCAGTATTGGGTAATTTTTTGTCTATAGAAAGCCTGCAGAAATTCTCCACTCTGCACACCACTGTGTTCACTGATGAATTCAATGTGTTGAAAACCAAAACAAATACTACAAGGTATTTGGTCTAACATTTTATCAATCAACCAACCATTCTATTGACCCCAAAAGGACAAATAGCAACTTTGACTGATAGGATTTGAAGTCAGTATGTAAAGAGTTAAGATGACAATCACAACAACAACACTAAAGCTTTTTTTCTCATTATTTGTACAGCCATTAGTCTACAGACATGTTGTTTCTTTTCTGTCATTTCTACTGTTATCTATAAAAAAGGATGCATCAATGGGGTTTCGGTGAATAGGGTTAGCTTTAGTTGTCTTCATTTTTAGTTTAGCTTTGATCATGCAAACCTATAATTCCAAACATTCCGCCTGTGACCATCCCATCTTTTTCCTATGTATAGTAAATCCTTGACCATGTTATCTACTGTATCCATTCTCAAAGAAATGGGGAGGGGAGGCAATTTGGAAGAGCTTGGCTGCTGTTCCTAGCAGATCAGGCAACCATATAAAGGCTACTTCATTAGTCCACATTGATGGTACAGCAATGTGTACAATCAATTGTCAAACAATTGTTAAGAAACAAAACTGTAATGTCAGAGGTGCAGGAACCTGGTTTCAATGTGGATGGACTACAAGAAAACCTTTGACTCTGTCCCCCATGCATTGATGTTAGAAGCCCTTTAACTTGCTAAAGTTCCAGCGAGCATAGTTGAAGGTATAGCCAACCTGAAATTAAATACAAAGAGTGATTGTATTACCATTAGTAAAATAAAGTATTGCAGAGGCATATTCGAAGGGGATAGCCTCTCTGTGATGCTGTTTATATCTTCTGAAAGCTTTTTAAGGAATTCTGAAGGATATCTCACTGGTTTACAAGGAAACAGAAATACCAAAATAGCACTCTGTTCCTTCGTGGATGGCTTCAAAGAATATGCATGAGATGAAAAAGAGACTTTTACTTGGTTACAACATTCTCATAGGATATAGTTCTGGGGTGTGGTCAGATTAAATGTTGCTATATGGTTGTGAAAAGAGAGAAAACGGTAAACCAGACTAGCTACATTTCCATCAATGGCTTAAATGTATTCCCTATATCTGATGAGTAATGTTATAGGTATCTAGTGGTGGATGAAAACACATTTTACAATGGCACCTGTAACAAAACACCTGTCACAAAAGAAAATTACAGCCAAATAAAGAAAATATAGATCTCAGACGTCTCTGCTTTCAATAAAACAGTGGTCTACAATGTGTTTGCAGTGCCAGTACTCATACCAACATTTGGACTGCTTGATTAGATCGGAGTAATTGAAGTGAGTCCCTCCTAGCTTGAGGCATTTATGTATAGTAATGCTCTTAATATAAATAAATATATTTATTGGGAATAATTAATGGATTTTTCCTTTATGAGGTTTCTTTCATGCTAACTACTTAATAAATTCTTCTAAAGATTTTATCCTATATTTGAATTATATATATATATATATATATATACATACATACACACAAAAACACCTTGTTGATGTTATTCAAATTCCAGTGAAGGATGTTTGGATCAAGGTTAGAAACTTGCTCTTTCTTTATTGGTAAAAAATCTTGAAATAAAACTGAATAAGTATATACATACAAACAAACAAACATAGATTGTATGGCTGGAGGCCTTTCCAAACGTCAATCAATTTACAGTGTAATAGATGCTTTTTATATGGCAGCAATGTTTGTGAGGTCACCAACTTACAAAATAAGACTCTAAATTTGAGTTGTGGTATAATATTGAAAGAGGTGTCTTTATGCCTTATCTTAAAGGACAATAGTATTATAGAGGGATTGGAGCAGGTGTGTTGCTGAAGAGGAGTACCAAATAGTTCCCTTGCCAACTGCGCCATTGGATTAATGCCAAATTTAAGCATCAGTGAAGCTTCAAATGAACCAAACTCTGACAAGTGGTGTTGACAACAACAATGATAATACACACACACACACACAGTATATGTATGTGTATATATATATATATACATATATACACGTACATACATACAAATCTTAGTGATGCAGGCTCGTTTGTGCTTGTGCTATCCATGTAAAAGCACACATGCTGGTGCCATGTAAAAGCAACCACCATTATATTTAGCCTTATTCGTTAGTACTCCACTTCTATATGTAGATACTCAATTAAGATACAAAAACAAAGAACTACCTTCACACTTATTACCTTTAAGTTGTCCAGAATGTAACGTCCTTTAGAATGCATTGAGCCAAAAACATTTAAGACTGTTCGGTCAACCTTTTGACCATGGAGAGGCAGACCATCAGGTACCTGAATAAAGGAATATAATTGATTAATTTTGTCATGTGCACAATTAACAGCAAGAATCAGAGCAATGACACGCCTATTCATTGTCAATACATTTCAGTAGATTTGGACATAAATATACTAGCTACTATCATGTTTTGTCTTTGGAGAACTTCCCATTTAAGATGGAGGCACAGGTATGGCTGTGTGGCAACAAGTTTGCTTCTCAACCATATAGTTCTTGGCAAGTGTCTTCTATAATAGCCTTGAACTAATCTTATAGTATTTGTTCTGGCATCTTAAATCCTGAGTTCATATCCTACTTATTGTAGCCAAATGGTAGGAATCTTTTGTTACAGTCTAATCAGTTGTCATATATGAAATAATAATAATCCCATCAACCATAGGCACATGGCCTGAAATTTTGGATGAGAGGATTAGTTGACTGCACCAACCTCAGTGCTCAGCTGATAATTATAGTCCCTGAAAGGATGAAAGGCCAAAGTGACCTCAGCAAAATTTGAAATCAGAACATAAAGACAGGTAAAATGTTCATTAAGTATTACATCTGATAAATTAACAATTCTGACATATCACCTCCTTAAAAATACCACTACTATTAATAGTAACAACACAACGGTGATGATTTTAGCATTCAGAGCAAAACAAAAGTGCCCTTGCTACGCTTGGCCTCTGGAGGAGGTCAACAGTACAAAGGCAGCTGAAATAAAGTTATAATGAAAGGAAACCATAAATGATAATAAGTTATCTACACTACTACTAAAATATATCAAACATGTAATGGCAAAGTGGAAAAGTATTATAACATTAAAAAATGACTCAGAAGTCATTAAAACCTACCCTATACCCATCAGAAAGGGTATTTTACAGGGAGACTCACTGTCACCCTTGCTTTGCTGCCTTTCTCTAACCCTGCTAAGTTTATAGGTGGTATAGACAAACAATAAACCATCTCCTGTACATGGATGACCTTAAAATTTTCACTAAAACACCAAAGAAACCTTGTCAAAATTTTCCATTGTTTTAGCAAGGACATCAGAATGATCATGGGGCTGGACAAATGTGCTGAAGTCACATTGAGAAGAGACGAAGTAATCAACCTTGAAAATACTGCTCTCAACATAGACACATAAATAAGAGAATTAGACCATAATCACTCATACAAATATCTAGGAACAGACAAAACAGCTAAAATACAACACAGAAATGAAATAGAAAATTAGGAGAGTATTTTAGAAGAGTTAAAGTAGTATTAAACACTGAGCTTAATGCTAAAAATAAAATAACAGGGATAAACACGCTAGCCATACCAGTCATAAAGTACAGCTTTAACATAATAAAATAGAATATCAGTGAATTGAGAACCCTAGGCAGAAAAAACAGAAAACTTAACCAGTGTACCAAAATGACCACCCCAAAGCAGATGCAGACAATGTATCTACCCTGCTCAGGAGACTGTGGTCTAATACAGATAGAGAGTTATAAAATAACAACAGTTGGACTAGGAAAGTACTTTGAAACAAAGAGTGGAAGACTACTGCATGTAATAAGGTAACACAAGAGGCAACAGAATACAAAACAGAAACAAACCACACTGATACACTGACCGCAGATGATATCACAGCAGAGATGGTCAAAGAGACAAGAAACAACAGATTGGAGCCTGGTGTTGCCATCCGGTTTCACCAGTCCTCAGTCAAATCGTCCAACCCATGCTAGCATGGAAAGCGGACGTTAAACAATGATGATGATGATGATGATTGAAAGAGAAATGAAGATAAAAACCACTCCGTGGCAAATAACTTATAAGGCTTGACAGAGAGGAAGTGAGCTTAAGTAAAAGACAATAAAAGCAGCTTAAATTTGCTAGACTAAAAGCAGAAACACGATTGCTTCTCGCTGCACAAGATTAATGCCTGACTACAAACAATTATAGAAGCAAAATAATGAAAACAGGCTCTAACACAAAATGCAGAATGTGCAACCAGCACAATGAGACAGCGGACCATATCATCTTGTGTTGTCTAGTCTTAATGATTTCAGCGAAGATGGGAGCATTGGGATGCATATCAGGCAGTTTTGAGGAGTGTGTAAATAAAATCTTTACTGATGCAAAGTCACAAGTCATGCAAACAACAGCACTCCTTGGTACAGCAAGGATTTTCAAGAAAGTTTTGTCTATGTAAGGAACAGGAGAGGAAATAGTGAGGAACTTTTGTCAACTTGTTATTGATTGTTCCTTAAGTGAAATGTGTGATGTACAAAATGAAGCAATAGATGAAAATATGACATCCCTATTAAAAAACAAAAAAAGAAATGCAAGTACAAATAATAATCATATATGTATTTACATTTTTAAACATAAACACAAATGTAATGTTTATACAGTTCACACACATACACATACAATCTTTCACATATGAACAAGACAACATAGAACACGGTGTTTAAACAACTTAAGAGAGAATTAATGAATATAAGATGCAGCATATCTCATCTTAAACAGAGAGAAAAAAGCAGATATGCTCAGTAATAAAAGTAAGAAAACAAATAGGTGAATTTTGATTTGTGAGCCTCGGGCAATCAAGATACAAAAGAAGCCATAGCACATTTCTAGAGATGGTGTTGTGCTAAAAACTTAACACTGCACAAGAGCAAAACAAACCAAAAGATAACAGTGGACAGATGACGACTATATATGAAGTATGAAATGCATTCTACACTGCCAAGCTATACCCAAAACACACATGAATAATAAAACAAGTATATCAAATATGGAGAAGAAGAAATACTGTTATAAGGGAAACAATTTTGGAAAGAACTCTTGCAAATATCTGGTGATATATATTCTGTGAAAGGGGAAAATGCCTCAAACTAAAATAGACCAAGTTTCAAAGAAAATAAACAAGCACCATCTGGCCACGTACCCAATGCATTACACATACAGCACAAATGCTAATACAACCAAAGACTGCATCAGACTCCATAACAAAAGATGCAATACAATACTGGGAAGCATTTGCACTGCTCCTAACAGCCAAAAAAGAACACACAAAGCTGTACACATCCCAGCAACACAGAGGTTTAGCAGATGATGCAGTAGAAAATTGTTTGAAATAACCAAATTTTGTTGAAGAAGAAAAGCACAAAATATATTTACTTTTGGTAATTTCCCTCTTTTGATGAAAACTGAAATTTGGTCACGGCCACTGTTAGGCAGGATGTCTTCATGGATTTCTATTGTGTCATCAGAGAGGAAGTAGAGAAGCACCATCTTGTGTGGGTCACCAAACATTGCATCCGAGTCATCCCAGAGACAGTAGAATCTAAGTACATGCTGGTCATGGACAAGGAACTGCTTCAACATATCGATCTTTTGATAAGGTCGCATGGGCTTCTGGCCTTCATCAACCTTCAGAAGAGAAGACAATGATAAATTCTTTGCAAGTTTTCAGTAACATTGTAAAATTAATAAGTAGAAAGGTAGAAAATGTCATAGAATGCTGGGCTAAATTTCCAATGGTTGCCTGAGTTTTAGAAACTGTACACTGAATCTCCATATCATAAGAGTCAACTAACATCTCTTTCTAAAGCTCTACTGAAGGAAAACTGTCTGACTCATAACAGCAAGGAATATCTAATATTCAATGTTGATGATGATAATGATGGTTATATTGATGTCAATGACAATGATGATGTTGCCACTGGCAATAATGAAGATGGTGGTGAAGGAGGAAATGATGATGATGATGATGGTAATGACTATGACGCTAATGATGTTGAGTGCAAGGCTAAATGGTACATGCTGGGATGTAAAGTGGATGCCATTATGACGGATGTCCAGCCATAGACACCATGCTAAAATAGATATAGGTGCACAATTCATTTTCCACACCTGATGGATCCTGCCAAATCATCCTACTCGTGCCAGTATGGATAGTTTATGTTAATCAAGGAGGACGATGATGAAGATGTCAAACAAAACGAGATACCATTGCAGATACTTATAAGAATGTAATTTGTCTAAACCAAATGTCTTATATCTTCAAGGAGGGGTAGGTGTAAATTGGACATTACCGCACTCATGGTACAACTTAAATGAAATGATCTGGTTTGATGTTGAGGAACTGTCTGCATCAATAGTTTTCTGCTTGAGCTCTACAGAGACACTTAGCATCCAAAAACATAGTACCCGGATTGTGCAAGCTAAGCTCAATATCTATTAAGTAAATAAACCTTTCAAAATCTTGGGGTTTTCGAGAAAATTCAATTTTTTTATGAAAGGAATCATTAGTTGTGAAGAATTTGGGAACCACTGCTCTGCATGATTATTCAGTATGCTAAATGCAACAGTAATTTCCATCTAGAATCACCACACACAAAGAAAGGCAGAATATATCGAATGACTTGATTCCCAATGCTCTGCACCTTGAATAATAACATAGGATGGCCATGATTGGAATGTCCTTGGTCATAGTCCTGATTAGGGTTAACTTGTGGAAAAAGCATTTACTTATAGTTTTAAGTCTATGACGAAATCTCTAAAAGATCATTCAAATTGGTAAAAATAGCATCCAATTATCTCATGTTACATGCTACTATCTTTAAAAAAACAGAAGGACATTGATAATGCAGTTGTACATACAGGATGCTTGAAAGAAACAAAATATAATAAAGCAGGAATGCTTTTGCTTACAGGTCTGCTAAAAGGTTAACCCTGAAGTCAAACAAAAAAAATAAGAATAATGTTTGCTTCAAACTGAAAATGAAATCTTAATACAGAAGCTCCTGCACAATAGTGTTCACTATCACAATCAGCCAACCTATGATGTCTCAGCTGTTGTCTTATGTTGGTCAGCTATAATTCGCATTGTGGTATCTGAAAGAGTTCAGTTGGGAAAGTGGTAGACTGAAAAACTAAAGGCTTGAGATTCAAACCAAAATTTCTGTATTCAGTGCCCGATACTCTTTTTGCAATTTCTTCAAGTTGATCCTGTCCCCACTCAATTCTATTATTGTTCCTTGAATGC
>NC_068999.1:37000730-37002149 GCF_001194135.2 Octopus bimaculoides | reverse complement strand
CATCCTACTCGTGCCAGTATGGATAGTTTATGTTAATCGAGGAGGACGATGATGAAGATGTCAAACAAAACACTTCATCGACTTTAGTTACATCTCGTTATGTTCTAAATTCCAATCCAACCAGGATGGACTTTGTCCTTTATCCTTGTGAGGATAATACAGTAAGTTTCATTCAAGTACTTGGGTCAGTTCCAAAAGTACCACTTAAATACTAATGATCAATAATATAAAATACTGAAAATTAATAAAATAAATAATTGTCAAATACTGGGTTAAGGCATGGCTCTGGTTTTGCCTGGAATCAATATACAAACTTAGCAAGAGAAAAATATTTGCATATTACAAAAATTTTTAAAAAAAAGAAATGCATAGAATAGAGCTGATAGCTTTGCTTGAGGTGAAATTAGTTTACACGTACTGTTCGGCGATATTCAGTATAGGGATCCTTGGGAACTGTCCCAGGTTTAGGAATTTTCTCACCATTGTTGTACAGGAAATTATATGTAAATGGATCACAGTCAACTATCTTGAAGACTTTGCTGTAAAAGTTCACAACTGACCCAACATTGAAGTCTTCCAGAGTATAAAGCTCCTTATCATGAGGCTGTGGTTTAGGAATACGATGTCGTTGTATGATTGTTCCTGGGAATATAAAATTTCAATTATCAATATTGAGTGTTATATAAAACACACAATATACATATGGATATATAAAGTAAATCTTTTACAGGGTGCAACAAAAATAAAAATAAAAATTCCCATATTCATCAGTCTCGATAAACGTTTTAATAGAAAATTCACAGTATATACCAATCCAAACTATACAGGTAATTGAATAAAAAGCAATAAACTTTACCTAAATGAAGATGCCATTACCTTTTGCCTATCTTTACCAATATTACAACAGTTGCAGTGTAAAATATGAGATATGTTTCTGTCACTCTCTTCATTATGATTTGATTTATACTTAGAATGCATCATAAGAATACACGACTACTGGTACTTCATTTTATGATCAGGTCAATGGAACACCCCATTCAAACTGTAGGCCACAGAAACACCCCATTCAAACTGTAGGCCTCCAAGTAGCATCAGTAGATTGACAAAGGTATGCTGAAACTTCATGTAGCAGGTAGATTGAAAACATCTGATTTATTTTATCAAAGGATAAAAGAAGAATCTGGACTTGGAGGATAATAAGCCCTAACTAAATATAGCTTGCATTTTCCCCAACTCTCAAATAACTCTAACAATCCAGCCAGATGGAAAATGACTGTGCCCGTGGTGTTTGCAGTTGCTCCTAAATTAGTAAGGTGAATGTTGTTATGTTTCCACTGAAACAGCTGAAAGTTGACAACAACATGACAAGTACAGCAAAGAGAGAATGTTAGAGAGATTACATTCTGAGGAGGATAGACT
>NC_068999.1:36987174-37000630 GCF_001194135.2 Octopus bimaculoides | reverse complement strand
TATATGTTTGTGTGTCTGTGTTTGTCCTCCAACATCGCTTGACAACCGATCCTGGTGTGTTTACGTCCCCGTAACTTAACGGTTCGTCAAAACAGACCGATAGAATAAGTACTAGGCTTCCAAAGAATAAGTCCTGGGGGTCGATTTGCTCGACTAAAGGCAGCGCTCCAGCATGGCCACAGTCAAATGACTGAAACAAGTAAAAGAGTATATATATATATGTGTGTGTGTGTGTGTGCGTGCGTAATGGTATCGATATGTTTAAGTCAGAGATTACCAATTGTAACGATAATTGTTAGTTTGTAGCGATGTGCTGCGGGATGCGCAAGATAAACAATTTATGAAGTTTTTATAGAAATATTTATTTACCGTTACTTTATATGTCGCCATACCACGACGGGTAGGTTAGTGTAATCGTATAACACAGTTCTTAAAGCATGCAAGGAAAAGAAAGTTAATTTTGGCCTGTATAGGTGTGTACACATTCTTGTAATAGTAAACAGATAAAAACACAGGGTTTACCGAGTAAAGAGATGAGAGCTAGTGATAGTTATAGCGTCGAGGGAAGTTGTGTCTCATAGTTGGCTGGTTGTAAACTTCTTTCTCCCTTTTGTCGTGTTGTCTTTTAGGTGGCTGACTGCTTGTGACTGTATCTGTAGATGTCCATTCCCTAACTGCTGGTTGTCACGAGTTGCTTCGCTCCGTTGTCGCCAAGTGACCACTAAACGTTTGGCTTGGGGTCTCCTGTTTTTATAGCTATCTAGAAGAATAGTGAGAACAAAGGATTTAGCTGGCGGTCTTGTTATCTCTATTCTAGATTTGATGGAGAAGAAGAGGTCAGAAAGGGTCAAGTGTTGGCGACATCGCTTCGGCCTAGCTAAAGGCGTCTGGGAAATATCTAACTGCTGTCAGATCAAAACCATTGTTCCACGTGGGAAAAGTTCTGACGCAGTGTTAATTCAAATTTGGGTATAGTGGATCGAATCCACTTCATGCTTTCAAGATTCCTATATATATATATATATATATATATGATGTATTTTGGATTCTGCCACGGAGGAAGCCGATGTTCAATTTACGTGTTTGCTGTCTCTCTTGTTTATAATCAGGTGTAAAATTGGTTGAATGCGGTGTAGAACATTAAGTTGACAAAACTTTTAGAATGCGTTATAAGTTATTTATTAAAATGGTAACATTTGTTATATCACAATAGGTAAACAATAATAAATGAAAAAATGTTTACAAGAAACAAATGCAGTTGTGGTATTTGTGATGTGTAAATTGTTGTTTGTGTATCTATGTGTTTTCGCGTGTTTGGCAAGACAAAGCGTGTGTGCAAAAGAACCTTACTTAGAATCAGGATGCATCCACGTCGTTTTATACTTATTTTTTAGCCGAAACATTGTGTTCATGACACGCAAATCCCTCTCTACGCACATTTGTAATAGTAGTAAACCATTACTGTTGGAACTCCCAACCCCATGCCTTCCTAAGATATCCCAGGTCTCCCAATCTGCACCAACGCGAGCATTAAAATCATCTAAAATGACAACTTTGTCATCAGGGGGGATACTGCGTGTAATTTCTGTAAGTGATAGATAAAAGGCAAGTTTATCATCCTCTGATGAATTCATAGCTGGAGCATTTGTACTTATGAGTGTTGCATAGCGATCTTTTCTTAATGGAAGTCTTAAAGATATCAAACGTTCAGAATGACCACATGGTAGTTGTGAAACCATAGTGGTTTTAATTGCAAATGTCACTCACCCAGTTGATTTCTCTACAAAACACCCTTTTCCACGAATTCTTGTTTCGGCTAATGCTACAACATCTATATCATATCGCTGTAACTCTTTTGCAACAAGCGCAGATCTCTTAACCTGAATTTACTCACAATTGCAGGATGACGACCGGGTCCAGGTTGTGGTGCTCTGGAACACCTGCCAGGCCAGACCACAGGACAAAATGTTTCAGAGCTCTTTTTGCCATTTGCTTCAGTATCAATATCATCTTTCATTGTTTGGTTGTGCCTTTTTTAGGCTTCGGTCAGCCATGTGCATACAAGATGTTCATTTCTCTTTCCTTTACAGCAATACCTGTGTTTGACGCTTTTTAAAGTGAGGAAAAGTTTTTGCACAGAAATCATTCCCACTCTCTAAACTACAAAGCATGATCTAAAAAGAAGAGAAAGTCGACATCATTGGGTGCATTTGCAGTCACAGGTTTTATATCAATATCCTTCTCCCAGTCTTCGCCCAATCTAAGGCCAACTACAAGACAGCAGTGAAGTATTTAAACTCAGAGTTACCTTCTCTTAGATAGACGGCCTTTGCTACGGGTTGGGTAAACAGAGCACCATCCACCCCTTATCCATTTATCATATAAAAAAAGGTGGGGAGGGGGATAAAATAAAATAAAAATTGAGATACAATTTAAAACACAATACACACACAATACAGTTTGAAATACAATATATATATACACACATGCACACACAAACAAAACGTTTTTGAATGGCCGTTGACTACGCTGTAGTTCTTCCGCCCTTTGACGGGTCTTATTTTTTTGTCCTGCAAGGTGTCCCACAATCATATTCCTCACCAAGTACGCTAGGTGAGGTTGCCGGTTTAGTCGCGACGACCCAACTATGTAACAGGATTACTTGGTACCAGTAGTGCTCAAGAGCGACCTAACACACACACATACATGTATGTATATATATAAATTTATGCTATGTGTGTGTGTCCTATATATATTGGGATTGTTTATTCGTTTCGGCTGTGACAATTTGCTGGACATTTCACATTTTACTTGTGTCGTGCAAATCTTTTAACAAATACGTACAATTAATACTGTGATACTTCAACAAGTAAGTTTTTATATTCTGTCAATGCTACAACTACTGTTAACTAGAAAACTTCTATTGTATTACATTTAGAGTTGGAACTAAGAATTAATGCCACTTTTTATAGTTCCTTAGAAACATCACTCTCTCTCTCTCTCAAACAGATCATCACTGTTTACCTGAAACGTGTGTATACGTGTATAGAGGTATATTTATACATACGTATTTTTATGTGTGAGCAAGGGAAAATGTTGCTTATGATATATATATATATATAATGTGGTTGTCAACCAAACAATGTTGAGGTTTTTGTGTGTTTAAGGTGAAGAGATTAAGAGTTGCAGAGCAGCAATTATTGAAGGGAAAATGCCAGCGCTAAAAGCTTAGATATAAAACAGTTGTGTAAATAAATATATGTATGTTTGTTATTCATACTATCTCACCTGTACACTATCTACTTACCTGTTCTACTTAGCTTTGTTCAACATGCTTTCCTTACTTTACTTGAATCCTACTTACATCCAATAGTGAAAATATCATTGGTTTTATTTTTAGTGTGAAAAGCAATTATTTTTTTCCGTCTTATCTTCATTCATTTTATCCATCTAATTTTCTTTCACTTTTTGTTTTGGTCCGATCCGTGAAAACAGCCATTTTAAAAAAATTTAGTCGTTGTAAATGTCCCTTCCATTGTTCTTTGTGGTTATTTATGACCTGAGTTCAAATTCCGCCGAGGTCGACTTTGCCTTTCATCCTTTCAGTGTCGATAAATTAAGTACCAGTGGAACACTGGGATTGATGTAATCGACTTAATCCCTTCGGAAAGACTTCCTTTTGTACCCCGCCCATAAATTTTTTTTTAAATGTATTAGACATGGTGGAAAATTGATTTCCTACCATGTCTTATAACGATGAGAAAGTTATAAAAATTAAGAATTTTGTATTTAAAAAAAAACAAAAAAACTTCATTTCTGTTTTATGTACATTCATGTCCCACTTTGCCTAACGTTAAGACATAAATTGCCTAACTCTATGAACTTTGCGTATCTTTGGGACGTGTATATACATAATACCGAAATTAAGTTTTTGTAATAGAAATTCTTAATTTTTATGACTTTCTCATCATTATTATTATAAGTCATGGTAGGAATTCAATTTTCCACTATGTCTAATATTTTCAAAAGGAAGTCTTTCCCTCATCCCCTCACCCAAGCTGCCCTTGTGGCAAAAATTTGAAATCATATATTATTATTATTATTATTATTATTATAAATTCCTCCGAGGTCGGCTTTGCCTTTCACCTTTTCGAAGTCAATAAAATAAGTACCAGTTAAGTACTGGGGTCGGTGTAATTGACTAACCTAATCCCACAAAATTTCAGGCTTCGTGCTTGTAGGAGAAAACATTATTATCATTATTAAGGTGGCACGGCGGGATGCCGGGCAAAATGCTTAGAGGTATTCTGTCTGTCTTCGCGTTCTAAGTTTAAATTCCGCTGAGGTCAACTTTGCCTTTCATCCTTCGGAGTTGATAAAATAAGTACCAGTTGAGCATCTGGGGGTCAATATACACATTCATGCATGCATGTAATTTAATAACCGACTATATTCTCCTCGCTACCATACATTGCATACATATACAATTTTAGGAATGTTCTGTTTCTTTTTCTCTGTCGTCCCAAAAGCAACCACAATTCCCCTGTGCTTTGGGGCTGGGTATATTAACTGTGTTTTTTTTAAATTAAATTATTTGGTGTCTCTAAACTGGCAAAAATCTATGGGTATTCATCAAATAAAAGAGAATCAATTACATTTTTTGAGATGTCAAGATACCTTTGTATATTGAAAGAGAACTTCATGCTTAATTGCTGGGAGGTGCGCATGGAGACTTCCTACATTGAGTGCTATATTCCTTTCCTAGCATCCCCCACCCGCCAATAACTAGATGCCTAGGGCAATTGCCCCCTCTGTACTTCTATAAATGTGGCCCTGTCAGTAACCCCTTCTCTTTATCCATCCATGTTCAAAAAATAAAACATTAACCATGTATTGTAGTGATTTAATAAACGACTATATTCTCTTCACTACCACTACTACCATTTTGAGCTAATATTAGAAATCAATATTTTGCTTGAATTAAATAATTGTTCCGATGCACTCTCATTAATTTCAAATGTGACATCTTCAACACTGATTTGAAATTGGGGATCTTGTTAAATTTGCAACAAGTTGAAGTATTTCAAATTTTCACCAGATTATTTTCAACTATTCCAGACTTGTAATTTCTTTGTAATTAATTTCTAGCAAAATTAATGTGATTTTCGCCATCAACGTGTAAGACTACGTTTTTCTAAATAAAAAAAAAAAAAATCTGGTGAAAATTTGAATTCTAGTGATTGGAAGAAATTTAACAAGATCTGATCCAAATTTGGATTTTGAATAAAATGCTCCCCATATTATAATTGCAGCAGTCGTTCTTCCAACTTGGCCTTCACTAATTAAAAACCTTTTTTTAATGTGTCAAGTTTATCAAGGAGTCTCTGTGTATTTGCTCAACTTGCGGGAAGTATCAGCCTAAAATTACATCCTACTGTCTTAAACAAAGACACCTGTGAATTGTACAAGCATTCATTCCTTAGTACCTCTCGCTCTCAAAAATACATTGAAAACCATCAACATTATTGCTTAGAAAATGTGATATATATATATATATATATATATAAAGTATTTAAAACATACAATATCTGAAAATACGTCTTTTATTAATAGTTCTGCTCGTTCAGGATTGACTTTGATTTAACTATAAACAAGGACAAACTCGTAATCAGTCAACTTTCTCTTCTCCTCAAACACCTACGACACATTATTTATCATTTTTATCCACCAGCAACTTTACTTCCTCTGGCTTTTGTTATATTTTAACATCAAAAACAAAACATTACAGGCATGTGGTTTAATAGTTTGTGTGTAAGTATAGGATTTTCAATTTTTACTTAGGTTTTGTCAAAGAGAAATATCAGGTTTTCAGGTATCTCTCTCTACCTGTCATTACTTGTCTACAATAACTTGTCCATTTTCATCCGCTATATTTCTTCGTTAATCTTTTTCTCTCTTGGTGTTTTAGTGTTTATTTGACTGGTCGCTGTCTGTTCGGTGCCAAGGTTGTAAAGAAAACAAGGCGGCGAGCTAACAGAAATGTTGGCACGCCGGGCGAAATGCTTAGCGGTATTTCGTATTTCTGAGTTCAAATTCCGCCAAGGTCGACTTTGCCTTTCATACTTTCGGGATTGATAAATTAAGTACCAGTTGCATACTGGGGTCGATTTAATTGACTGATCCCCTCCCTCAAAATTTTGGGCCTTGTGCCTAGAGTAGAAAAGGTTGTAAAGAAATTTTTTTTTTTATTGAAGAAGTTCCTGTTCGTTTCCTCATTCTACAATCATTACACGCTATGTGTCCGTATTGTTGATAAGACAGCTAGTGATCTTGCCTGCATTGTTGAGTGAAGGCCTGTTCGTGTGTGTGTGTTAGTTATTTAGTTCCTTAGTTCCAGACCATTGCTCATAAAGTAGGCCTGTACAGGCATACATCACCCTACGTCGTTAATTGATTCCAGGAGACACTACTTAAACCGAATTAACTTGTCTCTAGGCTAGGCTAGGCCGAATTTACTTGTCTCTAGGCTAAACCGATAATAACCATTCCGAGCTCTGTACTTTATGAATACATTTTCAATAATACATGGTTAATAAAAACCTATTTTAAGCTTGCAAACAATTTTTATTTTTTAATCCAGTACAGTAAAAACAAAGTCATCTAAATTTATGAATACAATTTGGCGGTGTTTACCGTACATCGCGGATGCTTTATTTGTGAATGTGATTTGTGACAAAACATGGTAAAAAAAGAAAAAAAGCTGTTTTTAAGCTTAAAAAACAAATTCGGTAATTATTATTATTTTGCAATAGTAAAACAAACAAAAAAAAAAGAACTAAATTATTTTAAATTTACCAATACGTACATACAATTTGGTGGTTTACATCGTGGATGTAGGTGACTGAATCGTCAACATCAACGGCTGGCTCTGGCTGTTCTTGTTCGATGCATTTAAAAAAACCGGTTGAGTGTTCCTTGAAATGTCTTCTTTTCCTCGAGGATTACAATTATAAGGAGCAAAAGCTTCATGACAAGCCCCTATAATCTTGGAAAGCGTTAAGCATTTGGATCCATATCCTTGAACATAGAAAGACTTTTTTCGATATATGCAAATGCTTGCTGCATTTTCCTAATGGTAAAGTCACGTGGCTCAGGTTCAGCTTCTTCTTCTTCTTTATCTTTATTTTGCTGCCCGTGAAGCTCTATCAAATCCTCGTTCGTCAAGGGCTGCTTGTATTTTTCAAATAAATCTGTAAAATCCTCCAAATCTATTTCCAGTTCTTTGCTCGTAGTCGCCAACATTTTGTTAATGGCAACATTATCAAACCCCTTAAAATCATTCACGAATTGAGGGTACAACTTCTTCCATACACCATTCGTAGCTGTCCTCTGTACATCATTCCATGCTGTTGCTATGTTCTATAAAGCCTTGTAGATACCGTATTTCTTTCAAAAGTCATGAAGTGTGATGAACTCATCAAGATCAGTTGCTGCTATTGCTTGTCGTAGTGTATGCTTCATCTAGTAACGCTTGAAGATAGCAATTATTCCCTGATCCATTGGCTGCAGAAAGGGCGTGGTGTTTGGTGGGAGGTATATGGCGGTCAAAATCTATGGTCTTTTGTGGGTGGCCAGGAGCCTTGTATAAGTTAAGTAAAACCTTAAAAAGAATCCCCTTCTCTTTACAGTACTTCTCTGCTTCTAGTATAAAATGATTGAAGAACCAATCCTCAAAAACAACAACAGTAACCCATGCTTTTGAATTAGCCATCCATATAACAAACAGAGATACATTGGGTATGTTCTTCAAGGCATGGGGGTTGTGTGCATGATACACTTTAACTTAAAATTCCTCCCCCCCCCCCCCCCCATTTCTAGTGGTTTTACAATTCCAATATTTGTGGTGGACAGACATAAAGGAGTCACTCAACAACATAGCCCATCATGTACCCAATAACACGGTACATTATCCACCTACCACACAGCATGGTTCACTATCCACCCACCTAGCAACATGGCATATCTTATGTCCGTATGATGCACATTCACCTTTCCTATACGCTTTAACAGATTCCTTTAACTCTTTAGAATTTAAACCAGCCACATCCGGCCCAAATATTCTACCAATTTTATATTCAAACCAGCCAGATTCTGCCTCTTACACAGATCCTAAAATCTCATTGTAAAGATGAACAGTCACATCTAAATCTCAAAGCTATAAGATAATGCATGATGTGAATAAACAATGTGAATAAACAAGCAATATATTTGACAAAGAAATTTGAATGCTAAAGGGTGAATACCCAGCTTTCTTTTCTCTCTCCCTCTCCTTCGTTCTCTCTCTTCTCAATCTCCTTTGCTCTCTCTCTCTCTCTCTTCTCTCATTCCATCATTCCCTCTCACATACATGTATCTCTCTCGTACACATGGATATATTTACATTTTTTCAAATTTCAGAAGTACCTTTACGAGAAGATGTATAACCTGTCAAATCACAAAACCTCTTCCTTGAACAACCGATTCCAAGACTATGTGGAACGGCGCCTTACAAAGCTTCATTACCAAGGTTGTCCTCCTTTTGATGGAATAAAAAAGAAAGCTCTTCCTTTCATATTTGCAGTAATATTTATAATTCTGATCCCTTTTCTACATATTGGTGAGTCCCTTCTAAACATATTTATGCTTGTGTATATTTATATGTTTTGTGTTGTAGATCCCTCAATACAACCCTGATTGTGTGGATTTATTATCAGTTGTTCCAGCTATGACCATCTCAACTTCTTTGTATATCTAAGACTACATTGTCCAACGTTTGTTCATTTAATGTTCATTTTCCATGCCAGCTTAGGTTGGTAGGTTTACTTTCTTCTTTCTTTTTTAAGGTTACAATATGATATGAGGGAGATTTGGTTGCTATTTCTAGCAAGTCAAGCTACCACACAGCCATGATTTTTGTTGTTAATGAAACTGTGTTACTTCTCCCTTGCCTACACATATTACAATACTGTAATCCTGCTTATTGATTATTACAACACTACCCCTCGTTTCCTTTGCAATCATTAGATTATGGAGTATGAAACCTTGTAAAAGGCCTTCTTTCGGTTAACAAATGCTAGGCACTGTGGTTAATTCTTAGCTGAGTATGTCTCCTGTACTCTATTCACTCTTTTAGCAAGTACAATGAAATGTATGCTTAGCTGAGGAGGTCTAATAAGACTGAAACATGTCTGTTTTTTTTATATGGGGGTGGTGGTTTGATGTTTTCCTTAGTACTAGTGTATCTTATTAAATTATTTGATTCCCCGAATTAAATATTTCAACTCCTCCCTACTTAACTGTTGATTTTCATTCAAATAAAGCAGCTGAACTGTCAAGCGGTCACTAAGATGTTGAAAATACTTGCTAGGTAGGTCATGCACTAGTTACATGCATAGTCAATTAGGTAGTACAGAAAAGAATCTAACCCAATGACTTGTATAGCAGTATACTCATAAACTATTACAAGGGCAAAAGAGATGCAATTAGAGAGAGGAAATGACAGAGGCATTGTGTTGATGGACCAGGTTTTGAAAGTTATTGGAAGAGTTCACAAGTGAATCAGGCTGTATGAGATGCAGTTTGATTTTGTGTCAAGAAGAGGTATTACCAATGACCTCTTCCGAGTGAGACAACTACAGGAGACATACTTAGCTAAGAATTAACCACAGTGCCTAGCATTTGTTAACCGAAAGAAGGCCTTTTACAAGGTTTCATACTCCATAATCTAGTGATTGCAAAGGAAACGAGGGGTAAATGAATGGCTTGTATAACTGAGGTGTTCAGTTAGCAAAGTGAGAATTATCAAAATGAATTTGGCCTGCGAGTAGGATCTACCAAGGACCAGTCCTCAGCCTTCTTTTTAGTATACCCCTCTAAGGCATAGCAAAGGAGTTCGATAACACCTGTCTAAGATAACTTCAATATGCTGATAATGTAGTTCTTGGAGCTGTACAGATGATGTGAGAGAAAAGTGGGATTTTTTTTTTTTCATAGCTATATTCCAACCCGGGCTGCAGCAACAAAGTTCACCCACTACACTTCTCAGTTCAACATCACTTCTTGAAGGTCCTGGATACATTCCAGGCCAGTGTCTGCAATCAAGTTGTTGATGTAAGTGTGATGATGTATTCCTCTTCTTACATCACCATGAAGTGGGTTCCACCAGACTAATTTGGATGCTTCTAATTCATGGTGGTACTCACAGTGACCAGATAGTCACAATTGTCTTTGCCTGATCTTGTTAACTTTTGGCAGGTCTCTATAAAGGCATTCATTTGTTATACTTTGCTGCCATTTTCCATTTAAGGCCATTTGTAGCATCCTTGTATAACAGTCATCTATCCTGTTTGATAATTTCTTTGTAAGAGTCCATGGTTCACTGCTAGGAATTAGCCACAGTACCTAACATTTATCAACTGAAAGAACTTCTTTTACAAGGTTTCTCACTCTGTAATTGAGTGATTGCAAAGTGGGACATAACAGCATTATATATAATGTGCAAGAAAGAAGACTGTACAAGTATGAGCTTATTTTGTGAATATACAATGATAGTTGTATAAAGAAGTGCAAGTCACTTAAAGTGGATGTAACTTGTGAAAGAGGATAACATGGGATAAATTGGTTTCAAGATGTCATACCTTACAAATGAGATGACAGAAGACTGTCAGTTTGCGACATATAACGCTGGAAAAGACTTGTCCACCCATACAAGCATTTTGAAATCAAGATTAAAATGATAGCAGTGATAGAAACTAGGAAATTTCTCTACTTCATGGTAACATGTCTACGCTCTTGGGGAGAAATTTGAAAAGACAACACAAAACCGGTTATTTCTCCAAATACAATGGTTATATACCAAAAAAATTTTATAACATTTTTCTGACATATTTTAAATATATACTTTAACCATGTAACACAAACCTTCTGTAGTTTTTTCACTCTTGTTTATCTTTTATACATCCAACCACATGCTTTCACATACCAATTTTCTCTCACACACACACATATATATATATATATATATATAATCATAAATATATAGGGATTGACAGTAACCTGCTTCTCCAACATACTGAGAATTCAGAAATAGCAGTCAAAGAACTACTGATTTCAAAACTACAAATTATTACTCCAGATTGATAGCGATATTTTTGATACACACAGAACAAAAAACAGTAGAGAAGAGTAAAAAAACCACCTGCCTTTAGTTAATTTAGTACGATCGTTTCACAGTTAAGAGTAAAGAATACTCTATTCTGATCTTCAGCTAAATATTCTAATAAATTTGTTAATGTCTAAATAACTCATATCTATATATATATATATACATACACATTAGTATCCATTATTCAATCTTTCTCTCAGCTCAACAAACATGTAGCTGCCAATACTGTCTATCTTCCATTACCACCTCATCTAGCTTTCACTTCCACTAGCTCTCCAGTCATTGCTTTTCTATTCCCTTTGTAATCTGCTACCTTAAATGAACAGTAGTACTGTAGAGTAATACTGAGGAGTCTTTAGCCTGCTGGGTGTAAGGCAACTTCACCATTGCTGGTGCCATGGAAAAATACATCTAGGACACTCTATGCTAAGTGCATTTTCTGTAGAGTAGTTAATTTTAGGAAGTGCATTCAGCCATGAAAACTGAAATGTATAAGAAGGCATCTCAGAGGCAGTAACTCCAGTTATGAACTGTTTGGACTGCCAACATAGAAACTGGATATAATTTATGTTAATAATGTTTCAGATATCAGTCTACTCATTTCAGCTTAACTTGCTGGCATGAAATTTATTCCCTTATTTTCTTCAAATATTTTAATGGTTTCTTTGAGAAATTCAGTTATTAGCTATGTGGTAAAAAGTTTACTTCTCAACCACATGGTTTCAGGTTCAGTCTCACTGTGTGGCACCTTGGACAAGTGTCTTCCTCTTTAGCTTTGAGTTTACCAAAGCCTTATGATTGGATTTGGTAGACTGAAACTGAAAGAAGCCTATTGTATGTGTGTGCATATATATATATATATATATATATATATATATATATATATATATATATAGATCATCATTATCATCATCATCTTCATTTAACATCCATTTGTCCATGCAGGCATGGGTTAGATGGTTTGACCAGAAACTGGTGAGCCGGGGAGCTACACCAGGTTCCAATCTCGTTTGGCATGATTTCTATGGCTGTATGTTAAAACAAAACGAAAATACTTCCACAAACAAAATAAACTGAAAACATTAAAAAAATAACTAATAACTGAATTGATTAAACTATATACACGTGTATCTCAAATGTGTGGAGGCGCAATGGCCCAGGGCGTTGTGAGTGTTCATTGAGCGAAAACATCTAAGAGCTCCACGAGGCTCCGGCAGGTGAATGGTGGCGAACCCTGCTATACTCTTTCACCACAACTTTCTCTCACTTTTACGTCCTGTTTCTGTTGTGCCTGTAATTCAAAGGGTCAGCCTTGTCACACTGTGTCACGCTGAATATCTCCGAGAACTACGTTAAGGGTACACGTGTCTGTGGAGTGCTCAGCCACTTGCACGTTAATTTCACGAGCAGGCTGTTCCGTTGATCGGATCAAATGGAACCCTCGTCGTCGTAAGCGACGGAGTGCCAACAACATTATAATAATGAACTTGTAAGGGAGTAGCAGTGAGTGTAAGTAAGAGTAAAAAAAGGGAAGCGACAAAGTGGTAATAACAATGAGAGAGGGAGTGGTATCAAAAAACGCCTCTCGCCCTCTTTCTCTCAACAAAAACCTTTTCATTTTATTGATGAACTCTGCCTGTCTCTCTCTATCTACAGACGCGCGTGCACACACTCTCTCTATTTCTCTCGCTTTCTATCTCTCTCTCAACAACATTTTCATTTTCATTCGATGAATGCTGATTTTTTCTGATAAACATTAATAACAATAAGTAAATAAGATTTTTGTACCTCAAAATTATTTTTCCTGTATCTCTATGGATGTTTGACTGTTCTGGAAGATTTTTATGCTTAAAAAGTTGCAAAGTTAATAGAATATAAGATAAGTGTAGTAGTCTGTGGTCTGTAGCTAAAATAGTTGAATGATCTATCTTGCAAGAAGTTTTGGTAATTTTTCAGAGTAACACACGCACGATTTTCACTAAGAAAAAAAAAAACGCGAAGCTTCTTGAATAATAAAAAAATTACATCTCATGAAGTAGAATCTTCCCAGAAAATTATTAAAGGGAGATTACTCTATAAAACTTCGGTAAATTTTCAGAGTAACAACCGCGCGTATTTCACTAAAAAAAAAAACCCTCGGATTTTTTGCGTGGAATCAAGTACCCTGGCCTCCTAATATGCTGCAAATCCCTTATTTTTTGGTTCGGGAGAGGGGGAGGGACGAATGGGGGGACCCCCGGTCCCTGATTCATT
>NC_068999.1:36985560-36986945 GCF_001194135.2 Octopus bimaculoides | reverse complement strand
CCCTAACCCTAACCCTAACCTCCTAACCATAACCCTAAAACCCTAACCCTGAAAAGATCATTAAGTTGCATATTATTATCCTCAGCCTATCTGTAAATTGAGTCCAACTCCTGCTGCAGATGTGCAACATCGCTGGGGTTCTGTATTTTCTGCGAGACTTTCGTATCCTCTGCATAGCTAGCAAGGGTGGCTATCTGGGCAGTTGAGAGCATATCTGAGAGGGCCACTATGAAAAACAGTGGTCCCAAGATAGTGCCCTGTGGAATGCCACTCACTATTTGTGTTTTCATTGAGGTGGCTCCATTGGCCACTACTGCCTGTCTTCTATCTTTCAGAAAGTCATGTAACCACTCTCCAAGTTTTCCAGCTATGCTGAGATCACGCAGTTTGTGGCATATCATACATGATCCACTTTGTCAAAAGCTTTTGCAAAATCAAGGTATACTACATCCACACTTGAGTGGTTAAGTAATTGTCTCAACACCCAGTCATAATGTTGTAAGATTTGGGTCAGGCAGCTCCTACCTGGTCAAAAGCCATGCTGGGTATCACTCTGCAAGTTATTTCCTTCAAGGAATGTGATTAGTTTCCCTCTGACTATCTGTTCCATGACTTTGCTGATGTGTCTTTGGTATCTGCTCTGCTTCCCCCTTTATGGATTGGGCATTATTATTCCCTCCTTCAGCTTGCTTGGCAGTCTGCCATTTGCAAGAAAGCTCTGGAGGGGTTTTGCCAGGGCATGCTCACATGATTTGGGGAGGGTTGTTGGGAAACCATTAGGACCAGCAGTTTAGTTTGCGTCCACCTCATCTATGGCTAGTAGTATATCATCTTCGCTAATGTCGATGTATTCCATCATGATTGCCTTGCTAGTGAGGCGGCAAAGAAGTCCACTGGTTCATTGACTTGTCTGGTTTCCAATGGGGTGGTTAAGACACTTTTGAACTGGTCATTCAATGATGATGTTGTTTACCGGATTACTGCTAGCAATCATCTATGCTCACAACAGAAGATTCAATTCTTTCTTCTCCCACTTTGGTGCCATCTTCGTTTTTTAAGCCCAGAGGGGGAGTAGAGGAAAGAGAGGAAGTGAGAGATAGAGGGAGGTAGAAAAGAAGAAACACAGAGGGGGGAATAGGGAAAGAGAGGGAGATATGAAGGCAAGAGAGAGGGAGATATGAAGGCAAGAGAGAGGGTGATATGAGGAAAGAGAGGGAGGTGTGGAGTGTTGGCGAGACAGAGGGAGGTAGAGGAGGGGAAGAGAAAGAGAGACAGTGTTTATATATATATATATGTTTATGTATATATATATATATATATATATGTATGTATGTATGTATATATATGTATCTATACGGAGTGTTTATATATATATTGGTATATAT
>NC_068999.1:36984368-36985450 GCF_001194135.2 Octopus bimaculoides | reverse complement strand
TATATATATATATATATATATGTATGTATGTATATACAAGCTGGTGTACCCGGTAATTCCTGGGGATAAAGACGTTCTGTTGAAACGCTTTATTCTGATATAAGAAAGCAATTTCGTTATAACTGCCGCAGAAGGTGTATTTCCTGCCATGGAAAAGTATTTAAAAAGACTGTCAGCTGGAGGAGGGAGAGATTATTGGAGGTTGGCGAGAGAGGTTTTCAGAGGTTGGCAAGAAAGATTGTCGGAGGTTTCAAGTAAGGTAATATTTCCCTCATGGCCAGACATGTTTTCACAATATTGAAAATGAATGACACTGCTTGTATAACATGCCAATCATTTATAACTATCATGTAATGTGAAGACAAGGACACGGGGACACACACACATACATGATGGGCTTCTTTCAGTTTCTGCCTGTCAAATCCACTAACAAGGCTTTAGTTGGCCTGAAGCTATTGTAGAGGACAGTTGCCCAAGGTGAGATGCAGTGAGACTGACTCTGAAACTATGTTGTCAGGAAGCAAACACTTAACTACACAACCATTCCTGCACTTCCAAAGCCATGCCTGTGTTCAGTATATTTGATGATTCCAAGAGTTTTAAACCTCAAATAACCATTTTCTACCTTTCTTCCCAACTATCACAGTTAAACCTTTCATCTTCTTAATTATCCTAATATTTTCACAGCTGTCTTCTACAAATTAATCTGGGTACCAGATAAAGCTCCTGTTGATCGTTCTGGCTGCACTTGTTCCTGTTTTGACACCGTCTTCCGTGGTATGTACATCAATGTTTTTTTTTTTCATTTTCTGCTGTCTTCCTCCTTTCATTCTTCCAAAATCGATAGAAGGCAAAATTCTGGTTTCAAGCACCACCTATAACACCTAATAACTCATCTTTTCTTATTATGGCAGTGAGCTGGCAGAATCGTTAGCACACTGGGCAAAATGCTTAGAGGTATTTCATCCACTAATAACTCTTATTTCTTGGAATTTTCAGAAAATTTTTGTGAATTTTTGTTCTACACATGGGAATTTGTACAATTATGCAAAAAAAAAAAAAAAATTTTTTTAATTTAAGGG
>NC_068999.1:36972878-36983798 GCF_001194135.2 Octopus bimaculoides | reverse complement strand
CTTCTCACTGAACATTTTCCATCTAATGTTGCTAATAAATGAACTCAAAATATTTCTTTAGTCTTCATCTTTTCTTATTATGGCAGTGAGCTGGCAGAATCATTAGCACACTGGGCAAAATGTTTAGTGGTATTTCGTCCATCTTTACATTCTGAGTTCAAATCCTGCCGAGGTCAACTTTACCTTTCATACTTTCAAGGGTCGATAAAATCAGTACCAGCTGAGCACTGGGGTCGATTTAATCAACTAGACCCCACCCCTAAAATTTCAGGCCTTGTGTCTATAGTAGAAATGATTATTAATTCTTTTCTTAAGGTGTCAAGTTGGCAGAATCATTAGCATGCCAGGCAAAATACTTAGTGATATTTCATTTGTCTTTACATTCTGAGTTCAAATTCTGTCAAGGTCGACTTTACCTTTCGTGCTTTAGGGTCAATAAAATGAGTACCAGTTGACCACTGGGGTCAATGTAATCAACTTACCCCTGCTCCCAAAATTGCTGGCCTTGTACCAAAATTCGAAATCATTATTAATTCCTTTCTTCTTCCTTCCTCCTCTAGGTGCCTATGAAAACCAAGGAATCATTTTGTACAAACACATCTACTTCAACGCAACGCCACAGACATTCGGAGTTTGGATTTTCACTGTATTCTTTGTAGCAATAACATACGAAAGTGTAAAATACATATACAGCTTAATATTTTCTCGGATACATGTCCGCTGGGTGATGTTCAGTCTGTTTGTCATAAACATCTATCCTCATTATTATTCATGGTGGTCCATATTTAACTACTTCAACGAAGATTTTTATCCATACTTCTACCACCACATCTACTTCATGATCACCGAAATGATTGTTACTGCAATAGTCCTAAACATGTGTGACTCTCGCAATTCCGTCACCTTCAAGAAGATATTTTTCATCATTTGCATTAGCACAATACACATCTTGCTCAGTGGAATGGACCAATTCATAACACATGTAATCTATGCACATGGACGAACATTCCAAAATGTACGAAATGTTGCTTTAATGATTCCTGATTTAGCCCACTTCCTGGTGAGTTGTTGGAAACTGGTAGAGTTATATCGTTCCAATGACTTGCCAGTCTCAGAATATGGCTATAAAGAAGGTGTAGGGTTAGCATTTGTATTTATTTCCGTTGGGACAGTGTTTGGGAAATTTCTCTGAGAAATATCAGGTATTATGGAAAAATTTCAATCATATATATTACTGAACTATTAGCACCAAGCAGTGTTTCAGCATAAACAAAGTTTAGGTTGGTTAAAATACATTTGTGATATATTTCAACTGCTAAAAGACAAATTCAATGCAGCTACCATAGAGAAAATTTTTCTCTTCAGTTGAAGATCACCTTTTTATCATAAGACAAAAATTTTCTCTATCGCATCTGTAGTGGATTTACCTTTTAGCAGTTGAAATAGGTCACAAACACATTTTAACTAACCTAAACTTTGCTTATATATATATATATATATCATCATCATCGTTTAACGTCCGCTTTCCATGCTAGCATGGGTTGGATGATTTAACTGAGGACTGGTGCAACCGGATGGCTACATCAGGCTCCAATCTAATTTGGCAGAGTTTCTACAACTGGATGCCCTTCCTAACGCCAACCACTCAGAGAGTGTAGTGGGTGCTTTTACGTGTCACCCGCACGAAAACGGATATATATATATATATTAAAAATTTATGGGTTAGAGGTTATGCAACTGTCTAAGAGATAAATGTATCCGTAGGCACTACTGGTGTATTACCTATGTATAGGCCTTGCTATAGGGTTAACAGTAGTTGGTAATTTAAATGGTAAAACCATGGTTTAATATATTCAGATAAGGGAAGAAATGGAGCTACAATTAACATTTAGAAGTTGATCATTGGTATTGAATGGTAATAGTTTAATTATAGTTAAAATAACATTGTTAATTGTTGCTCCATTTTTTAAATCTGTATATATATATATATATCATAAGAACTGACACAAGTAGTGGTGACCCTTAAGGTTCATGGTAGTACAGACAGTGGATATAAAATGATAGTGATGATGCATAAGAAGCTAGCAGCATGTTAGAATTTCTTCTTTGTGTGTGTATTTCATTCTGTATCTCACTGCTTTTTTTCCATCTGGGGTTTTAGTCATCTGAAATTTTAAAGAGCTATAATGTCATCATCTCTATACAAACTGCTCAAACCATAAAGTATTCAGTAGTCCTTCAGTTTAATGTTCAATTGTTTTTGTATATAACTTGACGTAAAAAGAAACATTTATATACCGTATATTTCTGCATATAAGACTAGCTTTAAATTCAAAAATTTACCCGAGAATTTTGGCGTTGTCTTAAACCACCATTCTAAAAATCAAACTTCAAATTTTAAGTAATTTTATAAGTAAGCTAACCTTGACCTTAGAGCGATAACCACAGACATACGTGAATAGATTAACAAAATAAAAACAAATAATATAGGTAATAAAAGCATTTTTTATATTATTGGCATACCTTTACAATAAATAGCCTGTTTGAGAGATAATTCTCTGTCATTGAAATCAACTTTTATCTATGCAAGCTCGGCTGAGAAAATGTAAACATTGAGTTTTGGTTGCACTCACAGTAACCTTTATCATTTGCTAACCTTTCAAAAATTTCAATGATAATGTATAACTGTAGTAATAACATATTTATATTTTTCATAAAATATCTATTCTCATTTGGTGGTAAATAACACAATTTGGATTACACACAACCTTTATTTTTCAATAAAATTATTTTACAGTTGTTGCATTTAAAACATAAGACATTATAAATTTTTTAAAATTTCCTATCAAGATAATTAATATTAATAAAACATCAAACCTGCCACATCAAACACCTCACAATCATCAGTATCTGTTTCTAAAAGTTTCATCACATATGCCATCATCATAAGGATTCCAGTCTGGTTCTGGTGAACTGACTTCGACTTCATCGCTATTGTACAGAATATCATCTTCAGTACCATCCATGGCATTAGAGACACTGCATTTTTTAAATGATTTTATCACATTTTCTACTTTAACTTTGTCCCATGCCTTTATAACAAAATCACAGAACATTGAGGCAGCATGCATAGCTCCACCTTTTGTACAAGATTTTTCTCCATTCATCATCCAGACATTCCATTGGTTGCTCTCACATTATCTTTAAATGGTTTATTTAAACTGACATCAAGTGGCTGCAGTATAGGAATCAAACCATCAGGAATAACAGCAATATCAATATTGTTCCGGATAACCGGGTTTTAGTATTTGCCGTTAAGTGGCTGCAAAACATATCTCAAAACCAATAAACTGCGCTGGTTTCGTATGCCACCTCGCCCCGTTCTAAATATTCTCAAGCTGTAATTTCGCACCACTCTTTCTCGTGAAAATGAACAAAAACGCCAGGAGGAAAATGTATTTTGGGCTTTGTTTTATGTTTAAAAATAACCATAGGTTTTAATTTTGTACCATCAGCCATGCAGGATAATAATCACCGTAAACCTCATTTTCTCATCCTGTGCATTTAAAGTGCAGTTTTCACTCCTTTAGTTTCTAAGGATATAATAAAAAAAATTGTAATAACATCATCTGTACATGGCCAGTATTTCTAAAGATACCTGTTGTTGCAAAAGCTGGCCTGCACACAGATGGTTGTTAAAATTAGCAGTCATCTTATACTACAGATAAGAGATAAATGAAATTTTTAAAGAAATTTTCACCTCATCTTGTACACGGAAATATATGGTATATATATATATATATATATATAAATATAAATGTGTAGTGTATTCTCATTCAAGATGGAGATGTATACCAACATCCCATATGAAAGGCTTGTCAATTGCTGAGAAATTTTCTTTTGGTATGAAACCAAAGGTATCCTTGTTAACCCACAAATAAAGAATATTTATCTACCAGCGCAGTGTTGAGAACTCATCCTCACTGTTTGATATTAATGTATATATATAATGTATAACACAAAATAAGTATTTTAAAATAAGATCACAATGTTGCTTACTTATTGAATGGTTTTGCATCTTGTATAGATTGTAGTTTCGTAAATGCAGAATAGTCATTCTCAAAACTAATCTAGCAAGCATTGCCCTCTAAGTATACGTTAAACTCATTTTTAATGTGATGTTTAATATATTTTTTTCATGTTTGATATTTTGAAATATATGACATTGTTTCCTACATGAAGTACTCATTGTCTGTGTTGTCCAGAAATATCTGGACGCTTTGTGTATACAATCCAGAAACATATAGACACCTTGTGCACACACACACACACACACACACACATATAGTCCAAAGGTATGTAGACTCCTTGCACATATATATATATATATATATAGTCCAGAAGCATCTAGACTCTGTGTATGTAACCCAGAAATGTTTAAGCCTTGTGTAGTTGTTCTTGAGACCAGTCAAGCAATGATTGATTACCTTTTGAAGTATTTGTTAAGAACTCATTCTAATGTGACATTTGGTATATTTTTTATAAGACTTTTATTTCATTTTTGATATTTTTGAAGAGTACAGTATTCATTCCTACATTATAGTCTAGAAACATGTAGACATCTTGCATATGTAAATAAACCAGAAATTTTAGAAACATCCAGAGTTGTATCTCAGTGAAATTAGAAAAAAAAAAAAAAATGAGCTCTTGTTGTCATTTCTTCAATACATAATTATAATTACATTGTTAAGTTCACTACTTTAAATGTATTTACATTAACTTAAACTATATTTATATCAGATTCATCCTTAACGGTTGACTTTCACTATTTTGAATTATTTGCATGCATTTTACTGATTTTGACATGTAAGTTACCACCATAAGTACAGGCACAGCTTTGTGGTAAGAAGTTTACTTCCCAACCACATGGTTCTGGGTTCAGTCACACTGCAAAGCACCCTAGGTAAGTGTCTCCTATGATGGCCTCGGGCCTGTGAGTCGATTTTGGTAGACGGAAACTGAAACAGCACATCATGAGGGTGTGTGTATGTCTTTGTATGATTGTCTTCCACCACTGCTTGACAATGTGTTGGTGTGTTTACATCCCCATAACTTAGCAGTTCAGCAAAAGAGAGTGATAGAATAAGTACCAAGCTTAAAAATATAAAAGTACTGGAGCAATCCATTCTACTAAAAATTCTTCAAGGCAGTGCCCCAGCATGGCCACAATCTAATGACTGAAATGGTTAAAAGGCCAAAAATAATCCTTTGATTATAAAACAAACATAAAAACCAACAAAGGACAATGTGCAGAAAAATAGATTTTATTTGCTAAATTTACAGAGAATCTCAGAGAGAGGGGAAAAAAAGAACATAGTAAAGGTTTTCTTAGTAAAATTTATCTCAAGGAAGCAAATATAGATTTTTGTCTCCTAATAATAAGAGAGAAAAAAAAGTGGGGAGAAGAAACAGTCAACAGGCTCACTGTAGAAGGAAAGAAAATGGTGTTGTCTTAGTCATGACAAGGTTTGAACTAAAAAGCAATGAGATACTGAAGTAGGAAATGCTAATGAACCTAAACAGGTTCTTACAGCACTGAGCCAAACTCCACTGTTCTACATGTGGAAAATATTGGATTAATTTTTCAAGCATAAAATTGGTATATTTTTGGTTTTTCTTTTTTTTGAAAGAGAGATACAGTGTACTAGATGAACACCTGACTATTACTGTATTTTTTTCATTTATGATTGTATCCATTCCAGAGGGTCAAAGTTACCGTTTTTGATGGCTTGTAAGGTAAATATAGCAAAATATTAAGTGTGACAGCATACAGTCTTCACAATGTTCACCAGGAAGAGCAACTATCGAAATATTTGCAGTTCTTAGTTCAAATTCTATCAGAATTGACACTGATATTTATTCCTCTGTCAAATGTTGGGATTCAAGACGAGAAATACCAATAATAAACTGCAGTGGGGTGAGTAAATTTCTCTAACCTAAGATCTCACCTTACCTACAAAATTATAGTCCTGTCTAGCCATAATAATAACTTTCATATTTGGGAACAAGTTCAAATTCTGAGAGAAAGGTATTAATACTAGACCGGTACTTTATTTTATCAACCCTGGCAGGATGAAAGGCAAAGTTGACTTTGGTGAGATTTGAACTCAGAATGTAAAGAGCTGTAACAAATGTCATTGAACATTTTGTCTGACACTACCAATTCTGTCAATTCACCATAATAATAATAATCCTTTCTACTAAAGGCATAAGACCTGAAATTTTGGGGTCAGGGCTAGTTGATTATATTAACCCCAGTACATAACTAGTAATCACTTCATCGACCCCAAAAGGCTGATAAGCAAAGTTGACCTTAGCGGCGCTAAGCATTTTGTGTGGCATGCTAATGATTCTGCCAGCTTGCTATCTTAATAATAATGATTTCAAATTATGGCACAAGGCCAGCAATTTTGGGGAGGGGTGTAAGTCGATTGCATTGAATTCAGTACTCAACTGGTACTTATTTTATCAACCCCAAAGGATGAAAGGCAAAGTCAACCTCAATAGGATTTGAACTCAGAATTTGAAGATAGATGAAATGCTGCTAAGCATTTTGTCCGGGTGTTAACGATTCTGTCAGCTCACTGCCTTCTTAATATATATATCATAATAATAATAATAATAATGAGAAGAAGAATGATGATGAGTGCTTTTTTAATATTTCTGAGTTATTATTTTTATGCTTGTGTATTCTACAGTATACAATACCCTAGTTAAAGTGACTAGTAGGGTGTTCACGGTGACCTGAAAGCTGTGAGTTTGTGTACAAGACCAAAGACCTTGCAGTCATACATTAGTCTATAAATGTTACTCAACAAAAGAAATTGGAAGCTCAAATAGTCAAGCAGATAACATATAGGCTTTTTAGTTAATAGCTCAGGAGTTCAAATCCTGCATCAGGCAGTGGTATCACATGCTGTTTATAAATCGAGGGTCACATCTAAATGTTTGTTTTGTTTTTCATTTTTTTTTTTTTTGTGCTGTGGTTCCATCATTTAAGCTGCTTAACTTTAGATAATTTTTTTTTAAGCTAAAGGACATCAGTGATGATGTAGGTCTGAAGGAGGGTTTGCAGAACTTCTTGTCAAATGAAGGAAAGATGAGGAGAGAGAAATAGGTTGTTGATCCAGTTTCAAGCTGTCTTCACTATGTTTTTCATTATACGATTACAACAGGCTCTGCTCCCCTGATCTGACAAACTTTTCTCATCTTCTCATCATATCACACATTGTGTTTCATCATTTACATTTTTTAGCTAAATACATTATACAATCCTTCTTCCCTAATCTTGCCTCCACCTGGAACTTTCGTCCTTGTCAACAGTAACCACATTAATTACAATCAATTATTCTTTACTGATTTGTCAAAAGGAACCAAAACAGGCTTTTTCTCTCCCTTCACCCAGATTAATGAGTTTTAAAAAAAAGTTTCTTTTTTTCTTTTACATGCTTTTTGTACAATTCTTCTGCCACTTAACTGATACCCTGTGAAACTCTAACCCTGTTGCCCACCAATCCACCTTCAACCACAAACCTACATCATCTAAACTGAACATCAAATCACAATAACTTCATTTGCATAAAACTATGGGCCCTGTACCACCCACCCCTGACTAATGGTTAAAAAAACACACGTGTAAGGATAATAATGCTCATATGTGTGTTGGGTGTGCATGGCTGTACTAAATGTTCTCAGAAACTATAGATCACTCACTGCAGGGGTTGGGTGAGTTAGCAGAAGGGGGAAAGGTAAAGATATGTTTTTACGTAAATAAGAAAAAAAGGAAAAGAAAAAAAAAGGCTTCCAATGAGATTCTATTCTAGTGTGTAGACTAGACCGAATGGTCTAAATGTGGTTGACTTGTTGTGGTGGTGGAAATTTGGTGGTGTCTCCAATTAGCCGCTCAAGAGTTGAAAGTTAACAATCCAGCATCAACAAGTTTCCTTACTTTCTTCCGCAATTCAGCATCTCCTTGGTGTAACATACTGAGGAGTGGTACAAAAAACGAAAAAGAGAAAGGATTTTTTTTTTTTAAATGAACACCAAAACAAAAAAATAAATATTTAACATTATATATATATAACAAATATACAGGGTGGGCCAAAAGTCATGCACCAAAACATTTGACATTTTATTTATATTATTCTTATTCTTCTTCTTCTTATTATTATTATTATTCAAGGCAACAAGCTGACAGAATCATTAGCACGCTGGGTGAAATGCTTAACAGTATTTCATCTGCCGCTATGTTCTGAGTTCAAATTCCACCAAGGTTGACAAATTAAGTACCAGTGAAACACTGGGGTCGATGTAATCGACTAGCCCCCGCCTCCACAATTACAGGCCTTGTACCGATCGTAGAAAGGATTATTATTATTGAAAGAGAGAGAGAGGAATGCATGCCATCAGACTGACACTGAAGTACAAATATACAAAGTTCAGCATACCCATCATGACTACCTGTCTGCTAAGGGTAGAACCGGGTACATGCATCACAACCATATGTGCACAACATGGTGATCTCATAGCAAGATAAACAACACATGACCTTGCAGGTGGGACCCAGTTAGAATTTTCTACAAGTTGAGCAGCCCATCCTGCTCAAAAGGACCCTGAATAAGTTTTGTTTAAGGATGATGAATGAAACACCTACGTTTGCACAGGTGAATGATTCAAACCCCAAAGAACTCCTCTTAACATCCCCACCCAAAAGAATGGAACAGTTCCTGTATTCCTCTGTGCATGTGTGTTTGCCCATGGTGTTGCCATCATAGTAGTTGATGCTATTGCCATCATTGGCACCGCCACTGCTGACCATGTTAGTCGTGTTGTTGACATTGTTATGACAGTCCATGAAGTTTCATGTGTTTGTGTGTATGGGTTTGCTTCGTATGTATTTATGCCATTTATATAGTTTTATTTATTTATCTATTTAGCTGCTTTTTTTATACATCTATTTCTATTTCTCATAAATATCAGTGATGAGTGCATATATGTCTGTTTCTGAGTATTATTTAGGGTTTTTTTTCTTCGTTTTTCCTCTCTTCCCATCCCTACTTTCTTTAGTCATGTGGTGCAATGTGGTGGTGGGTGTTCCATTCTTGTTTTCTATTGAGGCTCGGTATTTTTTGTTGTCACACCAAGTATTGGCCTTATTTATCTTATTTCTGGTCCTTTCTGTGCTGCTCCAGAATTTACTCCAGAATGTACAGCAGGCAGATCCTCTCAGCACCACTCTCTATGATGGCGTTGTACTTAGTCCTGGCACCTTTGTACACTCTAATCCTGTCCCTTTGATTTTAGCCAGAGAACTACATGTAGTGGAAGAAGTGTCGTATGTGTCTTTCCAATTCCATAGGGTCGCACATGTGAGACACATTCCTCATCACTCTCATTAAGTCACCTATAAGAATGATATACATATATATATATATATATCTCATCATCATCATCATTATTTAACATAAATGTTCATGCTAGTCAGTTTGACAAGGATCCAACAAGTCAAACATTGCATCGGGCTCCAATCCCTGCTTAGCCATGGTTTCTACAGTTCGGTACCCTTCTTAGTGCCAACCACTCTCCACTGTGTACTGGATGCTTGTTTTTGTGTCACCAGCACTATTGGGGTCATTATGTCGCTCAAGTCAACGAACCCAAAGAGGGAGGATGTGTGCCTCTGTATGCTAGATGGGGTTAAGGTATGAGTGAAGAGGTTGACATGCACACCAGAGTTGACCCCAGGGCTGGATTTATAGGGGTGCGGAGGGAGCAATTGCCCCAGGCATCTAGTTATTGGGGGTGGGGTGCTGCTAGGAAAGGTATGTAGCACTCAATACTAGAAGCCCCACCCCACCCCACACACACCTCCCAGCAATCAGGCACGATGAGGCTCTCTTTCAATATACAAAGGTATCTTGACTTAGAATATGTAATGGATTCTCTTTTATGATAAATACCCATAGACTTTTGCCATTTAAGAGACACCAAATAATTCAATTAAAAAAACAGTCTATACCTAGTCTCAAAGCACTTTACAATTTCCCCTGGGAATTGTAGATGCTTTTCAGATGACAGAGGAAAAGGAAACAACAGAACACTCCCGAAAATGTATGTATGCATCCATGTGTGAGTGTATGTGTGTTTGTGTAAATATAGGTGTATTTAAAGATAAGATTGATAGAAAAATGTTATTGCCTCTAGGCCAAAATCTTTCAATGCAGGACTGAGCTTCACCTGGGCTTGATCAATAGCAGTTAAAGGCGTGCATACACACACACACATTTCTACTTCTAAACTTATTTCAGTGAAGATTTGAAAACTGGTCTTGTTTTATGAAGCAAGGAGGTAAAGAAAACTTTTGAATTTAGTTTTAATTATAAAATTACATCTCTCAACAGCTAAAAGTTTTCATTTTCAGCTTTAGAATTATTGCATATATATTCAAATGTTTCATTAAATCGAACCTTTTTTTTTCTTTTTTCATCATTCTGTCAAACACTTGGAATTACTATGAAACTGGGGAAAAATTGGTAACTGTGTCAAAATGAATAATTTCTGATTCCTTATTACTTTTCTCATTTTGTACCTGTTATGTTTCCCTCGGGTGACTCGCAGAGATAACACAACGAGTTATACAATTTAATTATTACATTTATTGTTCAATTACATACAAAGAACGCACTCACCCAATGTTCGTTATGAATAAACAAAAGTCATGTCCGCCATATATATATCAATGACCTTTTACTCCGACAGTCCCACAAGACAACAACAATGAAACAATGAACTCAGACGAACCACATGACACACGGAACGTCAGACGAATTACATATCTAACAGTCCATATAACAGTACCAT
>NC_068999.1:36964829-36968553 GCF_001194135.2 Octopus bimaculoides | reverse complement strand
TACCTGTTATGTTTCCCTCGGGTGACTCGCAGAGATAACACAACGAGTTATACAATTTAATTATTACATTTATTGTTCAATTACATACAAAGAACGCACTCACCCAATGTTCGTTATGAATAAACAAAAGTCATGTCCGCCATATATATATCAATGACCTTTTACTCCGACAGTCCCACAAGACAACAACAATGAAACAATGAACTCAGACGAACCACATGACACACGGAACGTCAGACGAATTACATATCTAACAGTCCATATAACAGTACCATTGCATCATCTTTGGGAGTAAATTTTGGTCAGTATAAGTTATGTGGTTGGAGCAAAATTTAGTCAGTTTAGATTACATAGTTGTTAAAGTTGAGTTTGAAACATAGGTGACAGGTACTATTTTCAGGAAAGTTTTCCTCAAATTTGTTCCGATTGTAATTGAGGTAGCTAATGAAATATCTGGATAATTTTTGCTGAAGAAGCTATATTTTATGTTGAGTTTTTAGATTTAGTTGAGTTTCATTAATTTCATATTATGTGCTATTTTTCCGTAATCCTCTTTTATTTGACCAAGATATTTAAAATTTTGTCGCATTTCTGATGTCTAAGGATGGATGTTTATGCGAATTATTCCTTTTTCAAATTTAATTCTGGAGAAATGGAACGGCATATTTAGTTTGTCTTGTCTTACCCATATTGCTCCACTTAAATTTGTCTTTTATATGCTCAAAGAGAACAGTGATAATTTTCTGAAAGGGTTCTGAATATGTTATAGGTTTTACTGTGTTTAGAGAAGATCTTTACTTTACTGATATAGTTCTGGCAAGGTAGTGAAAACATTTGTAAAAAATATATTCACTTCAAAGTCAAAAATGCAGTAAATATTACTCATTGTGCCCCACTTACTCTTATTTTGGAAACTGGAAAAGCAGACTTTCAGAAATTGCTGTTTGAATTTCCTGTTTTTGTCTACCCTCCCCACTGTCTCTCTCCCCTCCCTCTCTCTCACACACACTCATCATGGAACAGCAACAACCACAAAAATATTTTTTTTCTTTTTTGTAATTTTCTGTCATTTTATCTTGTTCTACATTCTGAAACATGTAACTCGCATTAAAAGAAAAAAATCTTACCCCACTCTTCCCTCCTCCATTGTATTTTCACAATGAAGAAAAAAATCAAACACCGCAAGTGGATGTGTAAAAAATGAAATTTGAATTTTGAAAAAGTGTATCTATAAAGTGACATTTTCAGTCATTTATTTAAACTTTCTCTGCTAACTCATCAAATTCAATTACATGAAATGGATGAGTTTTGGGACTTGATAATTTTCTAAGATTTTAATCCTCCATGGTTTAAAATCTGGTCCTGGTTGACCCCGTTTAATTGCAAAGCCTCAATAACTGAAATTCTAATGCAATTAATCAAATCAGCATAATAGTGATATATCATATATCACAAAATTTCAATATATTATCAGTAACAACTTATTGTTACACATAAAATACATGCAAGCTTGGCTGTGTAGTAAGGAGCTTACTTTCCAATCACATGGTTCTGGATTTAATAGACAGAAACTGAAAGAAGCCTGTCATGTGTGTGTGTGTGTGTGTGTGTATATATATATATGTGCATGTGTATCTTTGTGTCTGAGCTTGTCCTCCCACCATGGCTTGACAACCGTTGTTGGTGCTTACATCCCCATAACTTAGCGGTTTGGCAAAAGAGATCAATAGATTAAGTACCAGGTTTTAAAAAAATGAGTACTGAGGTCTAATCATCTGACTAAAAATTCCTCAAGGCAGTGGCTCAGCATGGCTGCAGTCTAATGACTGAAAGAAGTAGAAGATAAAGCTAATAAACTACCCCTATTTTGCAGAAAAAAGTGTAGGCTGTCAGCTGTGGACTCTAACTCACATCTCCACGATTACGCATCACGATGCTCTGACTGATTGAGCTAAACTCCCCCACTACAGATTCCTCTGCAAATTTAAGACGTATAGAAATCTCGCTTTATGAGACGCTTAGCATTATCCTGCGATTGAGAATTTAAAAATCACTTCTTTAACTTTCTAAGACATCTCAATGCTTCTAAAAGCAAACTTCGTTTGTTTGTTTATGTTTGTCGTAATTTGAATTTAAAAGATAAAATATAAATGATAAAAGATATGCAGAGAACCCTTTGGTCTTGTCTGGGGCATGACACTGCTGGTGTCAAAAAAAACATGCACCCAATATACTGTGTGCTGAATCTAAGTTGACCTGTTCAACATGTATCAGCATTGAAAGCAGACATAAAATGATCTACCCACTTGACAATTATCTAACTCAAAAAGACCTGCCCTCCACAACAGAAGGTTCCACATAAAAAGCATTGATGTGGCTGCTGGTGGCACATAAAAAGCAACCAGTACACACTGTAAAGTGGTTGGCATTAGGAAGAGCTTCCAACTGTAGAAACCAAGCCAAAACATACTATGGAACCTGGTGTGGCCCTTGGCTTTACCAGCTCCTGTCAAGTTGTCCAACCCATGCCAGCATGGAAAACGGACATTAAATGATGATGATGATGATGATCCCCTTACAGTGTTTTTCAATTCTGTTTGATATTCATCAATTATGCAAATTTAGCCAGATTCATATGTCCCAACAAGGACTTTCGCACACATGCCTGTTATTGCTTCTTGAAGCTGAGTCCTGCACATTTGAAAGTAATTCTCTTGGTTGGATTCAGCAATTCCAAAGCAAATATTGATTATATCTTAAAAGCTAAACACCAGTTTCACAAATTTCACCAACCTTTTTTGCTGCTTAGTTTCTGAGATTTGGACATGTGCACACTGGGTGTGATATAACTATCTTATTGCTAACTTTTTGGTAAATAAATGTGTTGGTTGTCTTTATTTTTCATGCCTTCACTGTATTGTATTGAACAAAATGGTTATGCAGCCTGCGCTTGTCATTCTTTCAGTTATCTGGCCTGCTGTGAAAGAAAAGTTTGGTGACCCCACTGGGTTAAAGTGATGACCGAGTCAAGGTACATAACTCTATTGAGAATACAATTTACATAGTTGCATGATAGGACAACAATGGTAGTGTTAACATGAAACTATGTTAAGCACAATCACCTGGGACTTGGGTACCTTTGGTTTTGAGCAGTTGCTTCTAAAGTTTAATATCAACCCTGTTTAATATCAACCCTTGGTCTTTGGGTACTTCCATTTAGTAGAATTCACTGTGTTGCAAATAATCAAATCTATAAATATTGATTACAAACGTTGAAGATGGACATTATCTATATCAATATCACATTTTGGCAGCGAGACCTGCCAAAACCATTGCCTCATTTGCAACTATGTGGTTTCAGGTTCAACCCCAATGTGCAACACTTGGGTAAGTGCTTTCTACCAAAGCCCTAGGTCAACCAATGCCTTGTGAGTGAATTTGGTAGATAGAAACTCATGGAAGCTCATCGCATATATTCTTTTATTCTTTTACTTGCTTCAGCTATTTGTAGCCATGCTGGAGCACCGCCTTGGATTTTAATTGAAGAAATCAACCTGAGGACTTATTCTTTGTAAGCCTAGTACTTATTCTATTAGTCTCTTGTGCCAAACTGCTAAGATACAGGGACATAAACACACCAGCATTGGTTGTCAAGTGATGGCAGGAGTACAAACTCATACACACGCACACACATACACACATATATATATATATATATATATAT
>NC_068999.1:36959390-36964819 GCF_001194135.2 Octopus bimaculoides | reverse complement strand
ATATATATATATATATATATATATATACGACATGCTTTTTTTCAGTTTCCATCTACAAAATCCATTCACAAGACTTTAGTTGGTCTGAGGCTATAGTAGAAGACATTTACCCAAGGTGCCATGCAGTGGGACTGAAAATGGAACCATGTGGTTGGGAAGCATGAGTCATACCACACAACCGCTATATATATGATGTAAATGTGTGTGCTATTGTTGGTCCACAATTCACTGCTTGGCAACTGGTGTCAGCTTGTGTTCCTGTAACATAGGAGTTTGGCAACAGAGACTGTTAGAATAAGTAGTAGGCTTACAAAATAAGTATCGGGAGGTGGAGTGATTTGTTCAACTAGAACCCTTCAAGGTGGCACCCAGCATGGCTGCAGTCCAATGACTGAAACAAGTAAAAGATAAATCCTATTTGTTAGGCCCAACATGCTACTCAATTTAACAGCACCATCAGCTGATCCTCAGGTGTTTTTAGCAGAGTTCACTCTGTTGTTGAGTATTTGGACTAAGACAGTCCCTCCTCCATCTCATGCACTTTTTTCTTTAAAGATGCTCAGACTGGGCAATATCCACATCAACCTCACCAGTCAATAAGGGGTTGGGAAACACACGGGCATTGTCCCTTCTCTTCTGATTAAATTATAAAAGGAAACCCTTGCTTCCCAGCCACATGGTTCTGGGTTTAGCCTTGGTAAATGGAAACTGAAAGAAACCCATCGTATATATATATATATATATATATATATATACATTATGTCCCCCATCACTGCTTGACAGCACACCAAGAGAGGCCGATAGAATAAGTACCGTTCTTTAAAAAAAAAAAAAAATAAGTACTGGGGTTGATACATTTGACAAAAAAATTCAAGGTGGTACCCCAGCATGGCCACAATCTAACAACTGAAACAGAAAATAGAAGATAAAGACAAAAAACACCAACCTTTGGGCTCTTTCAGGGTTTTGACTTTGCATTGCAATTACTTCTTGGACCTTCTTGTCAACGAGGGCTTCCCGGATTTCAGGATCAGTAAGTAGGTCCTGCATTCTATGCTCGTTGTCCATGTAAGCAGAAGACATGTGGTTCAGAGAAGCGGAGGAAGAGGCAGCCTCGCCACTGGAGGAGGAGGAGGAGGAGGCGGAGGAGGGAGCAGCCACATCCTGAAGGGGTGTGGCTGCTGCCAAGTTACACGGCTTGTGAGTGCCGTCTTTCTTGTCCAACTTCAAGAGATGGTCACCTGGCAAATGAAGAGAGAAAAGAAAAAAAATTACTACCATCAACTTCACCTCCATTATCACCATGCTCACTACTGTTTCTGTTATTATTGTGACGGACTGTTATTTATCATCCGAGTCATTGTTTGTATCTTTTTGTAATAATAATCCTCACTATAACCATTTTCATCATCATCATCATCACTTCTACACCACCCACATTCATCATCATCATCATCGTTTAACGTCCGCTTTCCATGCTAGCATGGGTTGGACGATTTGACTGAGGACTGGTGAAACCGGATGGCAACACCAGGCTCCAATCTAATTTGGCAGAGTTTCTACAGCTGGATGCCCTTCCTAACGCCAACCACTCAGAGAGTGTAGTGGGTGCTTTTACGTGTCACCAGCACGAAAACGGCCACGCTCGAAATGGTGTCTTTTATGTGCCACCCGCACAAGCCAGTCCAGGGGCACTGGCAACGATCTCGCTCGAAAATCTTACGGGAGCCAGTCAGGCGGTACTGGCAACGGCCACGCTCAAAATGGTGCATCTCATGTGCCACCCGCACAAGAGCCAGTCCAGGGGCACTGGCAACGATCTTACATGGCTTGCCAGGTCTTCTCACGCACAGCACATTTCCAAAGGTCTCGGTGTGTATGTATATCTAAGTACCTATATGTGTGCATGCGTGTGACTGTAAATGTGTGTGCAACTGCGTGCACGTATGTGCGTGTGCATGTATATATACGTGTATGCGCACATATATATGTACAAATACATCTACCATTGTGCTTGAGCATGCATGTGTATATATGCATCTGTATATATGTGTATGTGCACGTATATCTATACATATTCACAAATGTATATGAATATGAGTGCATGTGTATATATGCCATTATACCTTCTTTCCTCCTCTCCTAGTCCTGCCTATCACACATATCTATTTATAGTAATTTGACATCCTTGTATTCTTCTGTCCACCTCAAATTTTACTATCAAATTTACTACTCACTTCAGTATCACCCCACCCAAACCTTTCCTCTACCTTTTCTCTATCCATCCCTTAATGCAGTTCTGTCATATCACCCCTACTCACATATCTCGCATTCTTTTACTCCCTACCTTCTCATCTCTTCCTATCCCTCCCCCACACCTCTCCCATCCTCCCATCACATTATCTTGACCACCAACTAACACTCCCTTTCTCACTTCCTTCACTTTTTTCTCCCTCCCTTTTTTTCTCTCTTTCTTCCTCTCATTTTCTCTTCCTGTTTTAAATTTGACCTATCTCTTCTTTCTAATCATACACATCTTCCCCACCCCCTCTATCCACAAATACTACCAATACATTCTCAAATTTTCATTCACACCACAAAACCCTTTCGAACGAGCAACATTGATTCCACGGCTCCATACTTTGAAACGACTAAACATGAACTGCTATTGGAACCTATATACCATGTACAGGTAACATTTTAGCCACTTCTATACACCATTTTCCTTGAATAATGGAACTGGAACAACAATATCTTTATATATCTTATTTCTACTTTCATCCTCTTATTTCCCTCTATATTCCTTATCACCTCCTTTTGCACAATAATTTGAACTCAAATATTTTCTCACACAGTCTCTGATGAAGGGATATCCATAATATCCCAGAAACAGCTGTAAGACTATTTCATTATAAATGTCCTGAAAACTCATCACACCCTTGGATTTGCTATCTCATTCTGTTTCATATATATACATATATATATATATATATATGTGGGTTGGTCTACATTACTCTGTAATGAGCATAGTGTCGGTTTCCCCAGGTTCTCTGGCATATATATTTCTTCTTGGATGGAACAACAGTCCATCACAGGACTACACATTTTTGCCAGCTGAGTGGACTGGAGCAATGTGAAATGAAGTGTTTTGCTCAAGAACACAACACATCACCTGGTTCAGGAATCGAAACCACAATCTTACAACCATGAATTCAACACCCTAACCACCATGCCACCACTAAGAAGGCTCTCAACATCTGTTTATAGAATCAATGCAGTTATAACATATATATATATATATATATGAAGGACCACTGTGTTACACATAAAATTCGAATTTAAAGGCTTGTTTTATATAAATGTATGATCTGAAAAACTCCAAATTTTTAATATCAAACCCTTACCTAATATACTACAGAATTCTTGCATAGATGCTTGAAGATCTTTGTCTCCCTGGTATTTGGCCATAGCAGACTGGGGGTTCTTTTGGAAGTCTGTGATGGCTTCGATGAAAGTAGGGTCTGAGAGCCGACCGATTAAATTTGGATTGCTTTGAAGACGTGTCAACAAGGCATCGGTAACCCACTCTGGAAAACACAATGGGAAAAGAAACTCAGTTTCACAATTTTTTTTTTCTTTTTGCAGTGACATCAACTGAAAGTGTGAGATTAAGAAACGGCCAATAATGAATACAAAGTGCAGTAATTGAAGACCAGGTCAGTTATTAAATCATATATTGTTTATTCTTTTATTCTTTTACTTGTTTCAGTCATTTGAGTGTGGCCATGCCAGAGCACCGCCTTAAAGGGTTAAGTCGAACAAATCAACTCCAAGGCTTACTCTTTGTAAGCCTAGTACTTAGTACTAAGTTACAGGGACATAAACACACCAACATTGGTTGTCAAGCAATGTGGGGTGGGTGGAGGACAAACATGGACACAAAGACACACACATATAAATATATGCATATATCAGTTGATGTTGGTGTGTTTACATCCCTGTAACCCAGCGCTTCAGCAAAAGAGACCAATAGAATAAGTACTAGGCTTACAATGAATAAGTCCTGGGGTCAGTTTCTTCCACCAAAAAACCCTTTAAGGCAGTGCTCCAGCATGGCTACAGTAAAAAATGACTGGGACAAATAAAAGAATAAATGAAAAAAATAAATCCAAATATGGTAAAAAAAAAAGCCTCATTTGTGTGTGACTAACCTGTGGAATTGAGAAGTGTCTGCTTCTCCCGGATATTTTCAAGTTCTTCATGCAATTCAAAACTGGAACTTCTAACATCAGTGTTCTTTGGTTTAATAAATGGCATGTCCTTGTTATAAGTTTTCTTGCTGCCTATCTGGTTACAATCAATCAAATTCTTCGTCTCGTTGCTGCGTTTGTTGTTGCAACCACCACTAGCACCAGCACTGCCAGTAGCACCACTATTATTACTACTACTATTACTAATACCACCACCACCACCACCACTGCTGCTGCCGCCACCACCACCAACATTACTGCTGCCATCCCTGGAATTGTTTGTCATGTTTTCTAAGAAACCTTTCTTCATACCACCAAAAGCTGCACGGTTGTCCTTTGACTGCAGGCCTGCGTTGCTGCTGTTGGAGGCAATGTAGTTGTATGTGGAATGGCTGCCTCCTGAGGGCAAGCAAGAAGCTCCGGCACATGCCCCAACCATATTACTGGTAGATAGTTGCACCTGGGGAATAGATTATAACAATTACTATAATAACAATAAGAACAACAATGAGGATTTCAAATATTAGCACATGGCCACACATTGTAGGACAGGGTCAGGAGAGGTTTAGCTGATGTAATTGACCCTCAGTACAGATTATCATCATCATCAACATTTAATGTCCGTTTTCCATCCTAGAATGGGTCCAACTCATGCCAGCTTAGACACAATTAAAACCAAGGTGCCATGTAAAAAGCACCCAGTATACTCTGTGGAGTGGAGTGGTTGACATTAGGAAGGGCATCCAGCCATAGAAACCAAAACAAAACAGATTATGGAAACTGAAGTGGCTCCTGGATTTGCCAGTTCCTGTCAAGTCATCCAAACCATGCTAGCACGGAAAATGGACATTAAATGATGAAATGAAGAAAAACAAAGTCAATGCCTGAAAATCGAACTCAGAATGTTGAGGAACAAAATCAAATGCTACAATATATTTTGCACAACACCATTACCAACTCAGCCAATGACTGAAACAAGTAAAATATAAAGATACATATGTATACATAAGTATGTGTATGTATGTATGTATGTATGTATATATACACACACACACACACACACACACACACACACACACACAATTACTGTATAACTCTCTCTAAGAGATTTAGAAATGCAATATTTCTAATTTTATAGGTCAGTGAATTTATTTCACTTGAAATTCTATGAGTTTTCAA
>NC_068999.1:36953668-36959145 GCF_001194135.2 Octopus bimaculoides | reverse complement strand
TATATATATATATATATATATATATATATATATATTGTTTTATATATATATATATATATATATATATATATATATATACCCAAGCCTATTCCTCATTCTTTTTAGGAGGGGGTAGCCACAAAACACACACCAGGAACTCCATATCCCAGCTCAAAAGGGGTGAGCCCCATTCTATGCTCGGGTCAAGGCATAGAACACAACCCCCAATATCAGCAGCAGGGCCTGACAGCATATGTTGGTTTACCCCTGCTGCATCATGCTGGTTCCATACCCCTTTGAGCAACACCAAAATTCACTCATCCATCTACAAACACTCTTCAAGCCTTCCTATCATTTTTAAACCTTCTTGCCTCTCTCACTCCAACTCCTCTAACCACCAAAGCTTTCCTCACTCCATTCATCCACACAAACAGAGGTCTGCCTCTGGTTCTGCTTCCTACCACTTCAGCCTTCATCACCTTCCTTACTATCTGCTCCTCATTCATCCTCTCCATGTGGCCAAACCACCTTAACATTCATCTATCCAATTTGGACATCGCAAAAGACAGACATATTGGGAGGGCATATTAAAGGTAAGCAAAGAATAAAAACATCTTTGCCTCTTCCACAGACAGAAATTATTGTGGCCTCTATGACATTTCTCATTAATTTCTTCACAAGTCTTGTGCCATTGCACAGCTTTGGTTGAGAAAAGTTCTGCAGACGCATGATTGGAGAACCTATTTTCAATCGAAGGCAATAAAGAGGAGCACTTTATAGCTCTATTGAGTTTAAGAACTCAACCAGGTAATTGACAATTCCCAAGTCGTCAACAACAGAGTTAGTATTTTCATTTCCTGATAAATCTTTTTAGAGTCTTTCATTTATATTATTCACATTAATGTTCTTTGGTGCAATGATTGCTCTTTCGCACAACCATTGTTAACATCATATATTCATGTAAGAAAAACTTTGTACGTTTAGTTATCTCCCTCAGACAAGTCATTACTTTGGGAACATTGATTTGTCGAACATGTTGCAAAAAGGTCCTATAGCTCCCTTAGGAGGGCACGTAGAGACTTGGGACCACTTCCATTGTTTCCAGCATAAAATTTTACACAAAAATTATAGCTTTTAGTTTTTATATAGCCTTTCATGCTTTAGATGGACAGGCAGACACACACACACACACACACACACAATGTTCATCTTTATTATATAGATACATTTATATATATATATATATATATAGATAGATAGATACACTGTTGTAAAATGGGTTCCTCCAACTGGTGATGTGTGACTGCCATTGACTGTAGTTGCTGTTTTATGCTAGTAGCCACAATAGTTACTAGTCATTGGATACCATTGTAGCTCTTCATACCAAAATAGTAATACACTAACTTCTTTTGTCTTACCATCGCTGATAGCTCCACAAGACACCAACTAGAAATGTCAACTCTCAACTCTTTGATTCTCAACCCTCTCTTGACAACCAGCCACTGGTCTATTTATAATGGCTGGTTTCTACCACTTATTACCGGGAGGGGTATAGTTTCACTATACAACATCTCCCCTTTTAATTATTTTATTTAACAATCAATTTATTTTATTCACCCCACCTGCTCTTTTGTTTTTTTTTATATACTCCATATCTTTTCTTCTTGGGGGTCTACTTTTAGGAATTCAGTATTTGTACGTATGGTTTCGACTTCTTGTAATGGTGCCGAAACTTGAAAAGTGTCATTTAGCCAATCCATCAATATTTCTACTCTTGGTGGTTCCTTTTTAATAACCCTTTCCTTAAGCTGATTTCTATGTCTCTTTTCCATTCCATTTCTGCTTCTTACATCATAAATCATTCTTCCTATCATCATCATCGTTTAACGTAGGCTTTCCATGCTAGCATGGGTTGGACGATTTGACTGAGGACTGGTGAAACCGGATGGCAACACCAGGCTCCAATCTAAATTTGGCAGAGTTTCTACAGCTGGATGCCCTTCCTAACGCCAACCACTCAGAGAGTGTAGTGGGTGCTTTTACGTGTAACCTGCACGAAAACGGCCACGCTCGAAATAGTGTCTTTTACGTGCCATGTTACAATTTCTCCTTCTTCCCAGTATTGCTAGACATTTTTGTACATTCTAACATATACCTTATCATCAATTCTAAAGAATTTTGGCATATCTTTACTAGTACATATTTTTTCTTCACTGGTAACAGTTTATCGAATATTGACTTCACCTTTCTGGGAAACATTAATTCTGCTGATGAACTTCCTTTTGGCGCATTAGGGTTTGGAGTTACCCTGTATACCCTTAAGAATTGTTGGATCATAACCTTGTTTATGGCTTCCTTATTAGCTTTCTTAATGGATCATAACCTTGTTTATGGCTTCCTTATTAGCTTTCTTAAAAGTGTCCATGAACCGTTTGGCTCCTCCAGCCGATCTAGGGTGATACAGTGCTATAGTCTTATGTTCTAACATGAACTTATCACAGAATCTTTTAAACTCACAGGATACAAACCATGTTCCGTTATCAGAGATAATTATATCCAGTACACCAAATCTTGTGAACAGCTTGTGTAAGAAGTTTATTACCATATATAAGGTTGGTTGTTTGCACCTCATGACCTCAGCCCATTTTGTGTAGCTATCCACTACTATTAAGTAATAATATCCATTTACAAGGCCTGCAAAATTGATATGCAATTGGGACCATGGTATTTTCTCTTCCAGCCAAAGTTCACATTTTGTAGTAGGTAGTTTTTCTGCCAGCACTCATCATGTGCAGCCTTTTACTAGGTTTTCAACTTCCCTGTCTATGCTTGGCCAGTATACAAAACTTCGCATCAGCGCTTTCATTCGAGAGATGCCTGTGTGTCCCACATGGAACTCTTTTAGTATTCTCTTCTGTAATGTACACCATCATATCTTGGTGGTTCTTTGCATCAGACCTTTCTTTATTTCCTTTGTCAACCACAATTTTGTTTCATTAATAAATTTGTAATTTCTTGCATCTTTTTATTTCTTCCAAAATTACTGGTAGTTCACGCATGATGTTACACATTCTGCTCTTAGAGCTGCTATTATGATGTAATCTAGTAGTTCGTTATTTCTTGGAATTAATCTAGACTGGCCATCGACATGCCCCAACTTCTTTTGAAGGCAGTTAGTCCATTCTATAAGCAGAGCTTAATAGAATGGTACCCCACTGCAGCAGTCTGTTTGCCACATGTGTTGATATTCCTCCCTTGGATCCGTATATCATTATTAGAGGTCTATGGTCCGTTTGCAACCAAAAATGTCTGCCATGAATGAACCTGTGGAACTTTTACATGTCAAACCTAAAAGCCAATGCCTCTATTTCAGTATGGCTATAGCTCTTTTCCACTGGCAATAATGTCTTTGATGTGTGAGCTATGGCCCTTCTCCTGCCATTGTTATCTTGAGTAGGAGCATGGCTCCTATCCCATACCCACTAGCATCTGTAGTAAGTGTTATCTCAAACTTTGGGTTGAAATGCATAAAATACAAGTCTGAAATTAACACATCTTTTAACTCATTAAATGCTTTCAGGCATTTCTCTGTCCAAACCCATTAGGTATTTTTTTTTTTAGTAATTTATCAAGTAGTCCTTTACCTTATGTATATTTGGGATATACACTTGATAATAATTTACCAAGCCTAGGAATGCTTGTAGCATTGTCATACTTGTCAGGAGTGGTATAATTCGTATTGCTACTGCCCTGATGGGCCTGGTCTGTGTCCACTTTCATCAATTACTTGGCCTAGGAATTTTATTTTTTCCATCAGAAATTCACATTTGTCTTCAATCAGTTTTAGCCTGTATTATTCTCTCAAATACTTTCTTTATGTCTTCGACATATTGCACCCGAGACTCGCTCTTTATCAAAATGTTATCGAGGTATGTAATGGCAAAGTCGCAATCACTTGACATCTGTTGGAATATAGCAGGTGCCACTTTTACTCCAAATGGCAGTTGTTTGAACTTGTGGAATCCACAATGCATGTTGATTGTTAGTAGATGTGTGCAATCTTCCTGTAACTGAATTTGAAGGTACGCCTCTGAGAAGCCTAACTTTGAAAAAATTTTCTCTCCATTTAGTTTAGCAAATACTTCTTCTGGGCTTGGTGGGTAATTGTGTGTGAGTAAACAGTCATTTAATCCAGCTGAGAAGTCTGCGCACACTCTTAGATTTTTCTTTTTTTTTTTTTTAATAGACTGCTGGTGCTGCCCAATCTGCATGGTCAATCTTTTCAATTATATTCAGGCTTTCCAACCTTTCTAGTTCTTTATTGACCTGGTCTACTGCTGCAAATGGCATGTTCCATTTGGGCCTGAAAATAGATGTTGAATTTTCTTTCATAGCAATCCTTGCTTTTGTTTTTGTGCAACAGCCTAAACCTTCTGAAAAAAACTTTTGGGAAAGTTTCTTTTATTCTTTGTCTCATCGACCTCATTTGATTATTTGACTGCTCCATTTATTGCACAAAACACTTATGGGTGTATCTCATATATTAAATTTCTCCATACATTCAGTGCCAAATGAATTCATAGATTTTTTTCAACACATAAACATTCACTTTTTTGGTTTGACCTTTGAACATTATATTACAAACACGTTCGCCTGTGAAATATAATTTTCTTCCCGTAACACCTTACGTTATTTGAAACAGATTACATAATTTTGGTTTGCCCATTTATTCTCATGTTTTCTCATTTATGATTGTGATGTAACTTCCCATGTCTAACAGCATTCTGACACTAGTGGTTTCAACTCTCACATTCACAAATTTTCTGTTTGTTGTCGACAACTTTTCCTGCTGACAAACTATTTATTTTTTCTTGTCTGTCCTATTTTCCGACCATTCTAGCTTTGCAGTGCAATTTTCTGTCTTGTAAACCTGCAGCGAAAACACTTTGCTGTTTTATATGGACAATCTTTTTTCAGGTGCATCCCACCACATGCCATACATAGGTCTACATCCCAATATTTTTTGTTTTTCCTGCAACACTTTGTCTTCCGACTTTTTTGCACTGGTCTTATGTGAAAACACTCTTTCCACTGAATTTCTTCCATTACACTCTTTCGACAATTTCTGAGATGTCAAATCCTGGTTCATTTCCAGTTTCGCTAGAATTTTCGTTTGGATTTCTGCATCCCTTTTGTCTGTCCAACTTTATGCAAAAATCAAACGCTTGAAAGAATCTGGAGTAAGCATATCCAGCCTAAATCTCTCACATTCTTTGCCTGTATAAGTAGTGTATAAGTTTTCATCTTTGCTCATTTCTATGTTTAAATGTTTCCATCTCGTATTAAACAGTGAGCTCTCTTCACTAAGCATTTTACACAAAATGTCGACTGTGTTGGTGAAATTTATGTTGGATGCTTTTTTTGGCAATATTATTGATATCTGCCTGGATTTTTTAATCCTTTCTCTCTCTCTTTACATATATATATATACATTATAT
>NC_068999.1:36947374-36952948 GCF_001194135.2 Octopus bimaculoides | reverse complement strand
ATATATCTCATTCAAAACAGTTTGATTTGAAATCCGTGTTACTTCAAGTTTTGCACAGAATCTAAATCAAACTGTTTTCAATAATACTTGTAACTCCTAATGTGTTGATGTCGTTTTTTTCATTTGTCCACTCGGCACGTAAAAGCACCCACTACACTCTCGGAGTGGTTGGCGTTAGAAAGGGCATCCAGCTGTAGAAACTCTGCCAGATCAGATTGGAGCCTGGTGCAGCCTTCTGGCTTGCCAGTCCTCAGTCAACTCGTCCAACCCATGCTAGCATGGAAAGCGGACGTCAAATGATGATGATACATATAAGTGGGATGACCACTAAGTGGACATCCGTTTTGCTAGAAATAGACCACCTATGCTTTGCTGATTTTTCTTGAGAACAATCTGTTCTTAGTGGTCAGACCATAGGTGGTCTACTTCTAGCAAAATTGATGTCCACATGGTGGTCATCCCTCTTGTATGTATGTAATATAATTTTTCTGAATCTCCAGATTTTTTTCAATATGCTAGCCACTGGTTTTAAATTGATATTAAATTAATATTCAATTTTTCACTATTATTATTTAAATATATGTGTGTGTGTGTGTGTGTGTGTGTGTGTGTGTGTGTGTGTGTGTGTGTGTGTGTGTGTGTGTGTGTGTGTGTGTGTGTGTGTGTATACACACACACACATACCTTTATTATAACACAGAAACATACTTATGTATGTAGATAGATATAAGATAGGCAGACAGACAGACAATTATAGAAGTGAGAATGTGTGTGTGTAAAAAGAGAAAGAAAGATGGTAGAGAGAGAGAGAGAGAGAGAGAGACGATAGCAGGGGATGGGGAGTGAGCAGCTGATATGGCTAAAACATACTTAAGAAGAAAAACAAAAAGAAACTAAGGTAAAGCTAGACAGTCCAGTGTAGTAACAAATATCATTGTTGGCAAGTGAACAAGAACAGAACATATGCACACCAACAAATACACATATATGTATACGTATGTATCTGTGTGAGTGTATGTATGTGTGTGTGTGTATGTATATATATATATATATATATATATATATATACACACACACAATCCCACATATATATATCTCTCTCTCTCTCTCCCTCTATATATATATATATATATATATATATACACACACACACGTGTAGGTATGAATATTTCTATCTATATACACATACACCTACCTACCTGACAGCCAGACCAGTTAGAACTTGTCAGAACCAGTTGTATTCCAAATTCAGAATCACCCCCCTTACTTCAGAAGACAGTAATAGCAGGGATAGTGGTTTCAAACCCACGTTACCTCTGTTAAACACAAGTAGATTGGTGTGAATCAGTCACAAGATGGTCATTGGCCATGACTATTTTTATAAAACTGGGTCCCGCGTGTGGGAGGTTGCAAGAAATATTACACGTGTATAAGGCGGTGAGCTGGAAGAATCATAACTGTGCAGGGAAAAATGCTTAGTGGTATTTCTTCGGACTTAAAGTTTTGAGTTCAAATTCTGCCAGGGTCGACTTTGCCTTTTATCCTTTTGGGGCCGATAAAATTAAGTAAAAATAACACTGGGGTTAATGTAATTGACTTAACCACTGCTCTGAAATTGCTGGACTTGAGCCAAAATTTGAATGCAATATTACATGGGTATGAAGGTGGTGAGCTGGCAGAATTATCAGCACCCTGGGCAAAATGCTTAGTAGCATTTTTTCGGTCGTTACATTCTGAGTTCAAACTCTACCAAGGTTGACTTTGCCTTTTATCCTTTTGGGGTCGATAAAGTAAGTACCAGTTGAACACTGGGGTTGATGTAATCAACTTAACTCACCCACCAAAACTACTGGCCTTCTGCCAAAATTTAAAATCAATATTTCGCATCTTCATATATATTCTTTCATTCTTTTACTTGTTTCAGTCATTTGACTGCCCCCATGCTGGAGCACTGCCTTAAGGAGTTTTAGTCAAACAAATCAACCACAGGTCTTATTCTTTGTAAGTCTAGTACTTATTTTTATCAGTCTCTTTTGCCAAAACGCTTAGTTATGGGGACATAAACACACCAACATTGGTCGTCAAGTGATGGTGGTGAAGGTGGTACAAACATAGACACAAAGTCACAGACACAAATATAAACACACACACACACACATATATATAATGGGCCTCCTTCAGTTTCCACCTACCAAATCCAATCCACTCGCAGAGCTTTGGTTGGCTTGAGGCTATAGTAGAAGACTCATCTGTTTACTCATTAATTTTACATCAGTTTTTCTATGCTAGCAAGGTTTGTTTGAAGACTTACTGTAGCAGTATGTACAGTTCAATGCCCTGCTTGTTGCCAATCCTTCCCTGTTCATATTTTCAAGTAAGTAATTATTTCATTCTACTGGTTGCCTCCTGTTTCCTTCACCTTCTTCCCTGCTCAAACATATTCACAGCATTCATTTCTATCTCACTCTCTACCCATCTGCCACTCTCCTCTCACACTCTTATGAATCTACCTACCTACCTACCTACCTACCTATTCACTCTCTCCAATCCTCTGGATTACTTCTCTTATATTCACCTGTAACTTGAGAGCATACTCTGACACCTCTTCACCACCATATTTTCTCATTTTCCAACTGGGGTAGCCATATATCGGATCTTTAGGGTTTGACGGCCAACATTTTTTTATGTAGTGTTTTTGGTACCGAAACACTTTCAAACTTCGTATACTTGTATATTTTGTGGTATAGAACAGGTAAAAATTTTTGTATCCGAAGTTATTTCACGTTAAAAATTGTCTTATTTCGATAATTTCAACTAATCACTGACGTCTATTCAGTTGAATACAGTTAGTGCTGTGACGGTGTATATGGTGTTAATCCCGGTTAGTTCTGACATTTCCGATTAACTAGAATGTTTATAAACAAAGGGGAAAAAGCCATCAAAATACTTGAATATTGCCTGCACTTGTTATTGGAGCCGGCAGAATTATTAATGCACCTCCACCAAGTGCTTCATTTCCTAGAAATAGCAGCCAAATCTTCAAATCAAACTCTAGTTTAGGGTTAGGGTTCGGGTTTTAGAGTTAGGGTTAGGGTTATGAGTGAGGTTATGGCAAAAATAATCATAACCCTAACCCTAACTCTAGAACTCGAACTCTAGTTCTTCTTCAAATCAAGCTCTACCATCATTTAGAAAATATGTTACTGAGTACTAGCGAAAAATTGTTGCACACACAGATACGCACAGCGTAATTTATTATATAAACAATATATGCGTATAAATTACGATTAAACCAGATGAAATGTCACAGGGAATTTCATTTTTATGACCGGGAAAAAAATATTGTTTACGAAAGAGCACTGACTGTATTCAGCTGAATAGACGTCAGTGATTGGTTGAAATTACAGAAATACGACAACTTTAACATGAAATAGCTTGCGATGTACAATTTTTTGTTAAGAAGGCTAAGAGAAAAAGTTGTTTTGTATGACACATTCTACCAGTGTCCCAAGTTTGAAAGTGTTTCGTTAAGAAAACAAGTGTTGACCGTCAAACCATAAAGATCCCACATATCTCTTCTACAGTAGGACACCAGATTTTGTTTCCCTATCATACTACACCCCAACAGTTTTAGAGGTCTTGCCTTGCAAATTGCTAAGTGACCTCACTTGTGTTGAAAATACACTCAGTACACTCTGTAAAGTGGCTGGTATTAGGAAGGGCATCCAGCTGTAGAAACCATGCCAAAACAGACACTGGAGCTTAGCCCAGTTTTCTGGCTCATTGGGTCCTGTCAAGCTGTCCAATTGATGCCAGCATAGAAAACAGACATTAGACAATGATGATGAAGATAGTGACCTTCACAACCACTGAAAAACAAGGCATATTTTACTCAAGCAGCATCATACCAAGACATGAAATATCAACATGCTTATGTACACACACACACACACACACACACACACATATATATATATACCATCATTTGCATATGTATGTCATTTATGAGCATGAGTCTGATGGCATTCATTGAGACAAATTTCCTTCAAACAGATGCCCTTCCTGTTGCAAACTTTCACATGTTTCCAAGTAAAGTAATGTTCCCCCACAGCCAGACATGTTTCCATGGAAGACTGGAAACAAGAGACACTGCTTGTATGACACTCATGCTTGTTTACATCAATAAAGTGATATCAAAGACAAGAAACAGTAAGATACACACACACACACACACACATATATAATGAGCTTTCAATTTCTGCCTGGCAAATCCATTCACAAAGGGAGTAAAAATGGGACTAAGCGGCATCAAACAAGGTGAGGAAGAGAGAAAAATGCACTGGTATAGTCACAGGATGCAGATGGATGAAGAGAGTTGTATAAAGTGTTGCCTAACTCATGCTAGCATAGAAAATGGATGTTAAATGATGGAGATATATGTGCATATGTCTGTGTACCTGCATCACTATTGCTATATTAGCCAACCTGGATTTGTCTTATAGTAACTCTTTACCCAATGGACCCAGTCTTCAATAAAACTCCAGAGTTTAAATTCAAATCATTTGAGCACTATTAAGTGTTTTCTGTAATGAGCATCTCTAGATCTTACATACTGTGTGTCATCATCACCATCATCATTGTTTAGCATCTGCTTTCCATGCTGGCATGGGTTGGATGGTTTGACTGGCAAGCTGGGAGATTGCACCAGGCTCCAATCTGATTGGGCAAGGTTTCTACAGCTGGATGCCCTTCCTAATGCCAACCACACCAAGAGTGTAGCGGGTGCTTTTTACATGTCACTAGCATTGACCACGCTCAAATGGTGCTTTTTACACGCCACCAGAACGGATGCCAGTCAGGCAGCACTAGCATCATACATATATATATATATTCATAATTCTTTATATATATATATATATATATATATACATGTTCATCTAATGCAACAGAAGTAGCTATATAAATACAACATAGTTAATGTACACGTGAGGCATTTAGTAACAGAGTGTCGTAAGTGCCACCCCAGCCATTTTCGAGATTAGTATATCATTTTCTTTGTCTTGACATCTAGAATCTAAAAAAGTCAGGAGGAAGAACCGGTGAGGCTTGCAATAAGGTCGAAGATCCGGCTGAAAAAGTTGTACCTCAACGCTATTGACACAATGCTCGCTCACCCAAACCTGGACCAGACACTTTAGTAACACACATTCTCAATCAATAACTTTGGTGTGGTTCCTGTATCGTTTCTTGAGGTGTTATGGCTCATTTTCTAATATTTCTCGTTACCATCATAACGATAATGGGCTATTATCTTGTCTTACTCATCTCTTAAAGATACTTACCATGGTATATTAAAACACAAACAATACTTGGGTGGGGGGTCTCTATGTTTTTTCTAGATAGAATAAGTGTCAAGCTAATAAAAAAAAAAAATTCTAGAGTCAATTTGTTTGACTAAACTCTTTAGGGCCACAGTCCAATGACTCAAATAAGTAATGCTATTTCTAAATTTTCAGTATGCTGGTGAAGCAATCTCATGGTGATCCCTATATATTTATATATATATATATATAT
>NC_068999.1:36943918-36946533 GCF_001194135.2 Octopus bimaculoides | reverse complement strand
ACCCCCCCCCCACAATTATTATTATTATTATTATTATTAAGGCGGCAAGCTGGTAGAATCGTTAGTGTGCCAGATGAAATGCTGAGCAGTATTTCACCTGTCGCTATGTTCTGAGTTCAAATTCTGCCATGGTTGGCTGTACATCTCATCCTTTTGGGGTCGATAAATTAAGTACCAGTCAAACACTGGGGTTGATGTAATCAATTACTCCCCTCCCCACAAATTTGAGGCCTTGTGTCTCCAGCAGAAAGGATTATTAAGGTGGTGAGCTGGCAGAACCATTAGCATGCCAGGCAAAATGTTTAGTGGTATTTTGTCCGCCTTTATGTTCCGAGTTCAAATTCCGCTGAGGTCGACTTTGCCTTTCATCCTTTTGGGGGTCGATAAATTAAGTACCAGTGAAACACTGGGGTCGATGCAATCAACTAGTCCCCTCCCGACAGATTTGAGGCCAAGTGCCTATAGTAGAAAGGAATATTATCTAAACCAGTTTGATTTCACCCATGTAACAAAGTTTCATAGGCTTATCACAGGAACCTAGCTAGACCCAAGCTGTTTTAAATGATAATATATATAACTCCTACTAAATGTGTTGAGTGCCTCTTTTTTTTAATTTTCTACTCACTCACTCATAGGTATATCATTATTCAGTTTATTTCAAGATTTCTTGCCAATAGAGAAAGAGCCAGTTTCTAATCTAGATCCAAGGATGCTTCATTGAATTTCAACACAAACAACAGGGTATTTTTGCATGCATGCATGTATATATATATATATATACATGTGTGTATGTCCACATTACCGTGGAGGCGCAATGGCCCAGTGGTTAGGGCAGAGGGCTCGCGGTTTCGATTCCCAGACCGGGCATTGTGAGTGTTTATTGAGTGAAAACACCTAAAGCTCCACGAGGCTCCCGCAGGGGATGGTGGCGAACCCTGCTGTACTCTTTCACCACAACTTTCTCTCACTCTTTCTTCCTGTTTCTGTTGTGCCTGTATTTCAAAGGGTCAGCCTTGTCACACTGTGTCACGCTGAATACCCCTGAGAACTACGCTAAGGGTACACGTGTCTGTGGAGTGCTCAGCCACTTGCACGTTAATTTCACGAGCAGGCTGTTCTGTTGATCGGATCGACTGGAACCCTCGACAACGTAAGCGACGGAGTACCAACAACAATGTCCACATTACCACTGGTGTTGGTTTGTTTACACCCCCATAACTTTGCAGTTCAGTAAAAGAGACTAAAAAAAAAAAAGGCAACGAGGTCAATTTATCAATTTGCTCAACTACATCCACCCTTCAAAGCAGTGCTCCAGCATGATCACAGTCCAATGACTGAAACAAGTAAAACGCAGATGTTTGTGTGAGTGTGTGAATGATTGTGGACAATTTTAGAATGTTAAATTTAGTAAACATTCTTTTTATAGAGCCACAACAACAACAGTAATAAGAAAAAATATAAAGTGACGGCAGTCACAACTGTGTAGTGATGAGCTAAACTTAAATATTGCAGTGTTCTCAGTCTCATAAATATCTTAATCTTATTTCCCATGATCCTCTCAGTTTTCTGGCAATAAACGCAGAAATGGCTAGACATGACCAGTACAAAATTGGATTTTAATTCCTCTTTTTTTTCTTCTTTTCCTTTCTCTATTTTCACTCAAACCAGACAGGATTTTTCTTTCTTCTTTTGTGTGTGTGTTGGAGAAAATGAAAAAGCATTTCTGCGTAGTTAAATTTAGCCAAAAATATATTGTCAGATACAAGAAGTTTGATAATATTGCTTTCAAATTTTCGAATGAGGCCAGCAATTTCAGGGGTGGGAATAAATCGATTACATCAACCCCAGTGCTCAACTGGTACTCATATTATCGACCCCAAAACAATAAAAGACAAAGTTAGCCTCGGCGGAATTTGAACTCAGAATGTAAAGCTAGACGAAATGTCATTAAGCATTTTGTCTGGTGTGCTAACAATTCTACCAGCTCACCATTTTAAGAAGTTTAATAATACTGGTTTTAAATTTTGGTACAAGGCCAGCAACTTTGGGAGGGAGGATAAGAGAATTACATCAACCCCAGTGTTCATCGGATTGATTGACCCCGAAAGGATAAAAGGCAAAGCTGACCTTTGCAGGATTTGAAATCAGAATGTAAAAACGGATGAAATGCTACTGAGCATTTTACCAGCTTACTGTCTTAAGAAGTTTGATAATATTCATAGCCATCACAATTATCCTGAACGATTTTACCGCTATATTTATTTGCTGACATGGCCAGACAAATCCACATAACTCAATACTGTGACGAATCTACTGTGCTTTCACATCTGAGTTAGCCATTTCTTCTCAAGCTACCTTCTACCCCTACCGCAGGTATTCGCAATCTCCACATCATCTGTTTTTATGATCCCTTTTCCATGAGTTACATAGGGATTCTGGGGGTAGAGTTTTAAGGGTGGAAGCCTTTCTTGATGTTAACTTTTAATTGCTTTTTATGACAAACAGGGATATTGTGTACCTATTCTAAAAACCAGCATTCACGTAGTGTGTGTGTGTGTGTGTGTGTGTGTGTGTGTGTGTGTGTGTGTGTGTGTGTGTGTGTGTGTGTGTGTGTG
>NC_068999.1:36934240-36943623 GCF_001194135.2 Octopus bimaculoides | reverse complement strand
ATATATATATATATATATGTATATATATATATATATGTATATATATATATATATGTTGTATGGCAAGAAGCTTGCTTCCCAACCGCATGGTTCCGGGTTCAGTCCCACAGTGCAGCACCTAAGGCATGTGTCTTCTACTATAGTCTTGAGCTGACCAAACCCCTGTGAATGGATTTAGTAGACAGAAACTGAGAGAAGCCCCCACCACTGCTTACAACCAGAGTTGGTGCATTCATGTCCCTGTAGCTTAACGATTTGACAAGAGAGATTAATAGAATAAGTACCAAGCTTAAAAACAAGTACTGGGGTCAATTCATTCAAATAAAAATTCCTCGAGGCAGTGCCCCAGCATGGCCACAGTCTAATGAGAGAAACAAGATAAAAGAAACATATATACACACATACACGCACACAGTATATTTAGCACATATGTGGTGTAGGTGTGTGGTAAGAAGTTTGCTTCCTAACCACATGGTTTCGGGTTCAGTCCCACTGTATGACACTTCAGGCAACTGTCTTCTGTTACAGCTCTGGGCTGAACAAAGACTTGTGAGTAGATTTGGTAGATAGAAACTGAAAGAAGCCTGTCGTGCATGTGTGTGTTACTGTGTTTTTGCCTTGATATTGCATGATGATTATAAATAAGTAACATAATCACGCAAACAATGTCCATTTCCAGTATTCCATGAAAACGTGTCTGGTTATGGGGAAATATTACCTTTCTTAGAAACAGGTGAGGGTTGGTGACAGGAAGGGCTTCCAGTCGTAGAAAGTCCACCTCAACAAATTTCATCTGACTCCTGTACACATGGAAAAGTGGGCATTAAAATGCTGATGATGAGCACAGGCGTGACTGTGTGGTAAGAAGCTTGCTCCCCAACCACATGGTTCCAAGTTCAGCCTTACTGCATGGCACCTGGGGAAAGTGTCTTCTACTATAGCCTCAGGCAGTTCAAAGCCTTGTGAAAGGATGTGGTAGACAGAAACTGCAAGAAGCCCATCATATATGTGTGTGTGTGTGTGTGTGTGTGTGTGTGTGTGTGTGTGTGTGTGTGTGTGTGCGAGTATATATAATTATGTGTATGTGTCTGTTTGTTTCCCCACCATTTGACAACTGATGTTGGTGTGTTTACATCCCTGTAACTTCGCAATTCGGCAAAAAAGATCCAAAGAATAAGTACTTAGCATACAAAAGAATAAGTCCTGGGGTTGTTTTTTGGCTAAAAATCCCTTTAAGGTGGTGCTCCAGCATGGCACCAGTCAAATGACTGAAACAAATAAAAGAATAAAAGAATACATCCAATTGTTTAGCCCTATGTTAGCCATGATCTAAGACATTCCAGTTGTGCCTATCCAATCTTTAATTCATAAGTAATGTATGCAGGACTACATTCTTCAAACCATCCTTGATTTCTTTGGTTGTTTTAACCCTTTTGCTATCTACCCCACCTGAAACCACCTATGGTTCTATGATACAAATTCCTTGTTTCATTAAGATCTTAATTAAAACCTTTCATCAAAAGTTCACATTAATTTATGTTCCAAATCACCATGACCGATATCCAAAATACAGTGGAGAAGGCTAGCCACTGGATTTGGTTAAAAAGAGAAGATGAGCGATGGCTAGAGAAATATTGAGCTTTGTTTTTAATAACCAGTTGATCTAGTAAGCGGGGCCTCATATCAGTGAGGGGGGCCGGTGCGCATTGATGCCATCGAGAGGTAGGCCCCGAAACGGCACGCATTCTCACCTGATTGGCTTCTGGTATGCGGAGTTCTCGACTGGTAGCACTTGCATGTGAGAGTTGTTTGCAAGACATATGTTCCAAACACCAGATAAATACCAAGAAAGTTATTTTACTGAATTTTTTCATTATCTTCAAAATTAATTGAAACAAAAGCAGTGTGCTTCAACAGAAATAGGGGAATGAAAAGGTTTAAGGTGTGAGTTGAGGATAATTTCACCACTATTTCTAGTAGTCAGATTGACGATGTAGTGGCTCTCTCTCTCTGGTTCATGTGTAATAAGATAAAGAAGATTAACAATTACTTAATTTCTGAGCAGTTCCGAGTAGTTAGTTAATGACCACCCTGATTAGTAATTACAAATGTGGAGGTGTGTGTGTGGAGGGAGAGAGCGAGAGAGGAGGAAAGGGAAACAGAGAGGGAGGAGGAGAGAGAAGGAGAGATAGGATAAAGTAAGTATGATACCTGAGACTGAACCTCTCGGTCAACATTGTTCTGTTTGGCACTGGCATTATTCAAATTCGAAGAGGTGGTGGCTGCCACAACATTGCAGCTGGCTCTCATATTGTTGGTGTTGTTCACTGGGGTCTGGTGGTGGTGTTGGGACAGCTGATGGGATGAGGACGATGATAATGATGATGATGAAGACGAAGACAATGACGAGGCTGACGATGACGACGACGCTGCTGACAAGGATGTGGATGATGGCAATGGATGGGTTGCTGCTTGTAATGGAGACGGCAGGGATCTCTGCGGTTGTTGTGGATGCTGCTGTTGTGGTTGTTGCTGCTGCTGCTGTCCTCTGCTGTCGCGTATGGCCTCCACTTGGTGGCGGAGGGCAGACATATTTTCAAGAGGAGCACCATCACCTACAATTAAAATCCAATAACAATAATAATAAAGATGGCGACAACCATGATGATAATAATGAAGCTTTCTTTATTCACCACTGAGGGTTCATAAAAAAACGTTGGGGATGGTACAACGTTGGGGGTTACATAAAAAAAAGCATATAAAAAGAAGAAACGCTAACAATATAAATTCTACATTATTTACATTTGATAGATATTTGTCCTCATCTTGTTTGTTGTTGACACAACAAACAAGATGCTTCGTTAACAACAAACAAGAAGAGGACAAATATCCATCAAATGTAAATAATGTACATAATTCCTCATCTCTTAAATATAGAACTGAATATAAATTGTAATGATGAATAATTTCCCAAACGAGTGAGACATCCTAGGACTGCTTGCAGAAACCCCACAAAACCATGGTTGCCCAGACCACTAGGGCAAACACCCTTTCCCATTGTCATCCTTCAATCTAGAGGTGCATGCTTAGAGTAGGCCCATTAACTCGGACCATTCTTGACAATTCTTTACTCTCACTTTCCTTTTCAAGTGAAACTGGAAAAAGTTGATGAGGGCTTGGTCGAAGAGGAAAGTGTCTGTTTTAAGCCCTTTCCATGAGGTCCACCACATAATCTCTTTTGCTAAAACTACCAAACAAACACTACCTGCCTTTCCTGGTGGCAGGATGATCTTCAAAATGGACTCAGCAGTTAGCCGAATCCAGCCGCCATGTGACAGCAGGTGTTTTACATAAACCCACAAGACAGCAATGCTCAGGCACTGAATGAGAACATGCAGAACAATTTAGTCACTCTGCATGCATCTTGGGCAAGCCCAGCTTATGGCACTTGCATGCCTATAGAGTTTATCTTGAACTAACAATGCCCTGCACTAGCACTACCAGGTCAAAGATTTCTGGAAATTAACCGTGGGCCCTGGCCCAAAAGTCCTCCAGAACAGACCAGCCAGTTGATTCTCATCAACACCTAGAGTCTCCCTAAGAACGTCATTGCACTTTCCTGCCACTAACCCTCTTTAGAACTTCCAATGACAGCATTGCTTGACTGACAAAGGACTAAATGCCTGACAACACTCTAGGTGTCAGGCACCCAGCTTCAGTCTATATTAGACCCAAAGCTGCAGCTCAGTCAAAGAGACAAGCTATGGAAAAGCAAGTCTGACAAACAGTAAGCACACCTGCTCACCACTGAAGAAATGCTGGTGATGTCATAGCCTCAGTGCATGCCCAGTTTTCCATTCAGGCAATGTGGACAACAAATGGAGCACCTAACCAGTGGAATATGTCCCATCTACAAAAAGCAGAAGAGTATGCCCTCTAGTTTGGTCAAAAGTAACTGGGACAAAGCACAGCAGTCAAGCGGAAATATATAATGGCAGTGATGCATGCATCTGCCAACTCTGGCTGACTTCCAGAGATAGTTTTCACTCAGATCATTTCTGGGTGAGATTGGCCACCCTGTTTGTCATCTCATCTCAGTTCTTCTTCAGCTGGAGATCTGGACCACACCAGACCATGAGCAATTTAACCGGTCCCTCTGTCCAGTGTCCTACTACAGTATTGGACAGCATGGATGTACCTCACCAGGTGCTGACTCACTGTCTTTTCGTAAAGACAGTGAGAACATAAAGATGGATAAAATGCTGCTAAGCATTTTGCCTGGCATGTTAATGGTTCTGCCAACTTGCCACCATATATAAATCGATAAATAATAATCACACTCTATCTCATAAAAGGGGATTCAAAAAACAATATTTTTTTTTTCCCCAGTCAAGAGGGAAGGCACTGCCTATAGATTTTCACAAAGCCTCTGAAACAATGGGAGGAAGGAGAAAAGATACCAGCTTGAATGCCTGCATCAGGGTATATTCTGCTGAACGCATCCACAATGCTGCATGAGGTTCAACCAGGAGACAGATTAAGTCTACCAACTAAGTAGACCATAGAGAATTTGAACTCAGAAAGCAAAAGGCTGATGTTCTTACAGTTCCACCAATCCATCTACCTGGGCCAGTCCTTTTTTTTTTAAACACAGCAGAGTGTGATTTGAGGGAGATTTGACAGTTTTTTTTCTTTCTGTGAAGTCAAGCAAAAATACACAGGCTCCTTCATTGGCTCACATTGCTAAGTCCATGATGTTATTGTTCTTTCATCCTGGGTCAGTCCTGACTCAATAGATATGTAAAGAAAGAAAGTTGACCCAGCAAGATCTGACCCTGAGTGTCAGAAGTATCTATCAAAACTACTCTACCACTGGATATGGGATAAACATTGGATAAAATTCAGTTTTATGTAACAACCTTCTGTTATGTTTTACAGTTTAATACATTAATAAAGATTTGATAAAATGATTTATGTAACAATGTTTCCTTATGTTCTGCAGTTAAACATCAATAAACAAACAATAAAGGTTTTAATTTAATTTTGTTAAATTGCATCCAAATAATTATTTCAAAACGTAATTAACAGAAACATATATAGTATAATCTTCTTAAAAAAAATAGGACCAGGAAAAGATTAACCCTTTAGCATTCAGATTACTCTGACAAATGTAAAGCCTGTTTAATTACATTGTTTTAAATTAATTGTACAGCATCTTGTAACTGAGATTTTGATAATGCCCCTGTTTATTTTTAGAATGACTTTGTAGGGCAGGTGTGAGAAGTCAGAGCTGGCTGATTTGAGCATAAAACAAGACAATTTTGGCCAGATATGGCCGGTTTAAACACTAAAGGGTTAAAGAAATGGTATTTGTTGTTGATTAGTCTCAGGTCAATCCTGATCAAAGAGATTCTTGCTATGACCTTCCAGCAAATAGTGGTGCATCTATGTTTACAATATCTCATGTTAGAATGAGATGAATAGGTGCAGCTGTTTGGACACTGGTGTTTTGGCACAGCTGACCGGACATTGAATCTGTTTTGACAACAGTACATTTTAGCACTGGAGGCATACACCAACATAAGAAGAAATATAACAGTTGCAAACAGAAGTGCGAATCACAAAATAGATGGAACTTGTGGAAGAGGGAGACCCAGGAAGCCATGGGACGAATTGTTGAAGGCTGATCTCAAGACACTAAGCCTTATGAAGGAGATGACTAAGGAGCAAAATATCTGGTACCTTGCTGTACTCAAAAAGACTCATCTATCACAACAGAATTGATACCAGTGTTGGTACCACGTAAATAGTACTCAATACACTGTGGAGTGGTTGGCATTAGGAAGGGCATCGAGCTGTAGAAACCATGTCAGAACAGACAATGGAGTCTAGTGAGGCCCCTGACTCCAGTCAAACCACCCAACCTATGCCAACATGGAAAACGGATGTTAAATGATGATGATGATGAAAGAGGGAGAAAGAGAGGGGGAGAGGGAGAGAGGGATTACAATTTATTAAGTGAAACTAATTGACATAAATACTTTCACTAGCCATTGGTGTGCATAAAATGAAACAAAGTTAAATGAAGTTTAGTAGACAAGCAGATTAGTCATTGCGACAAGTTAGTTGTCAACAAGAATAAAAACAAAATTTCCAGGCCACCAAAGTGTCCTGAGGATAAAGCATCCAATGTCAAATAAATCAGTGTTTGTTAAATCAGTAATGCTATATAAACAGGCAGAGTCAAAACGGGGAAAACATCTTATACCCAACTCATGTGCCTTTTCTTTTTTAAGGTAATAAGGCTACAGAGATGAAATGTTTCAGGGGTCTTTTGGGAATATCATAGAGAGATCGTGTCACAAATGAGGAAGTGAAAAGAAGAATAAAGCAGGTTATAGGGCCCTATGAGGAACCTCTTATACAAAAACACAAGCTCAGGTGATTTGGGTATGTCACCTGCTCATCAGGGAACAGTCAAAGGTAGCAGACGCAGACAGAGAAAAGGGTGGGAAAACAACATCTGTGAGTGGGTAGGCCTCAAGATGAGAGATGCAGTGTGCGAGGCAGAAGACAAACATGGGTGGAAGGATCTGGTCACTAAGTCATCAGTGATGCCCCAGCGGTCAACCAGACTACAGGATATGTAATGTAATGCAAGGGTAGAGTAACAGGGAGATTTAACTGCTGTAACTGCGGAAAGAAGTTATTTTCAACCACTGTGTCATGGAATACTGGAGTATTTTTTTAATACACAGCATAAGTGCATGCATTCATAGCAAAGTGTCTCATTTGTACCATTTTCCCTTTTAACACAATTTTAAAACTCATCTGTATTTTCGATCTTTTACTAGTTTCAGTTATTAGACTGCAGCCATGCAGGAGCACCGCCTTGAAGAATTTTTAGTTGAATGAATCGACCTCAATACTTATTTTTTGTTAAGGCTGGTACTTATCCTATTGGTATCTTTTGCCGAACTGCAAAGTTACAGGGATGTAAACATATCAACACCGGTTGTCAAGGGGTAGTGGGAGACAAACACAAGGACACACATACATTCATGGAGGAAATGATGAATGACTGACCTAGGCATTATGTTGTGCTTGAGAAGACCCATCAAGCCATCAAGATACTGGTGTCAGGCTAATGGTATCTATGCTGGTGGCATGTAAAAGCACCCATTACACTCTCAGAGTGTTGGTGTTAGGAAGGGCATCTAGCCATAGAAACCATGCCAAATCAGACTGGAGTTTGGTGCAACCTTCCAGCTTGCCAACCCTGGTCAAACCATCCAACCCATGCCAGCATGGACAATGGATGTTAAATGATGATGAGCTTCTTTCAGTTTCCATCTACCAAATCCACTCACAAGGCTTTGGTCGACCCGAAGCTACAGTAGGAGATACTTGCCCAACGTGCCATGCAGTGGGATTCAACCCTGAACCATGTGCTTGGGAAGCATGCTTCTTGCTGATGGCATGTCATAGCACCTATAAAATCATATTCACTCGCATGATTAACAAGTCTGCTTCACAACTACATGGTTTTGGACAGCATCTTGGGCAAGTGCTTTACACTGTTGCATAGGCCAGCAAATGCCTTGTGAGTGAACTTGAGTAGTGAAAATTCTTCAGTCTTGCAGGGCACAAAGCAACCAGGCTAGGGCTGTTGCCTTTATAAAATGCGCACAGTACACACTGCAAAGCGACTGGCAGAAAATGTACAGTGAAGAGGACCTCTAACCCTTTAGCATTTAAACAGGCCATTTTGGGCCCAAATATTCTACTTATTTTTATGTTCAAACCAGCTAGATCTGGCCTCTTACACTTATCCTGTAATGTTATTCTAAGAATAAACAATCACATTGAAATCTTGAAGCCTCGAGATAATACATGATTAATACAAGATAATGTGAATAGATAAACATTACATTTAACAGAGTAATCTGAATGGTAAAGGGTGAAGTCCGGTTGAGGACAAGACAACCTTATTGGCACTGGTTCCACAATAAAAAATGCACCAGTACATTTTGTAAAGAGGCTGGTGTTAAGAAAGGCTTTTAGCTGTAAAATTTATTCCAAAAATGCAACATAGGAGCAGGATGTGGTTGTTCAACTTGTCTAGAATGGTAGTAACTCCAACCAAGAACTGATTTGAGCCATAATGAATTGTCCATTTCCATGCCAATATGCAAAGCATGTGTAAAATGATGTTGGATGATGATGATGAAGACGATAACGATGTTGAGGAGAGTGTTATTTGAGGGAAATTTGGCTGCCAGTTCTAGTAGGTTAAGAGACCATTAACTTGCTGTAAACTCTCTTTTACACATTATGTAGTGTTTTGTTGATTCAAGCTATCCCTAGTATCGTCTCCTTTCCTCCAAAACACACACACACACACATACATGCACACACAGATAGGTACGTCAAACTACTGACAGTTCATTGCAAACAGTATTGTAATGACCAGAAAATATTTTGTTGACACATCTACTGACATACTAAGAAATAAAAGAAATTTACTGGAATTGTAACCTGGCTTATTCAGAACTGAGCATCCCCACACCTCTTTCATATGAGCGTGTGTGTGTGTGTGTATGTATATATATATATATATATATATATATATATATATATATATATATATTTATACACATATATATATTCTTTTATTTGTTTCAGTCATTTGACTGCGGCAATGCTGGAGCACCACCTTTAGTCGAGCAAATCGACCCCACGACTTATTCTTTGTAAGCCTAGTACTTATTTTATCAGTCTCTCTTGCCAAACCGCTAAGTGACGGGGGACGCAAACACACCAGCATTGGTTGTCAAGCGATGTTGTGGGGACAAACACAGACACACAAACATATACATATATACGATGGGCTTCTTTCGTTTTGCGTATACCAAGTCCACTCACAAGGCTTTGGTCAGCCCGAGGCTATAGTACAAGAGACCTGCCCAAGGTGCATGCAGTGGGACTGAACCCAAAATTATGTAGTTGGTAGGCAAGCTACTTACCACACAGCCACTCCTGTGTATATATATTTACATATATATACACACACACACACACACATATATATATATATATATACATACATATATACACATATATATATATGTATACATACACACACACACATACATATACATACATATATATATATATATATATATGTATACATACACACACACACACACATACATACACTTTGTTCTCTTTTACAAACCCAGTGAACATACATATATTTCCTATTTCAAAGAAATTCAAACAATAGATATAATGGGCAATGCCAGGTATCTCTGCTAGCATATGTATACATGCATATATATGTGTGTATATATATATATATATATATATATATATGCGTGTGT
>NC_068999.1:36933236-36934230 GCF_001194135.2 Octopus bimaculoides | reverse complement strand
GTGTGTGTGTGTGTGTGTGTGTGTGTGTGTGTGTGTGTGTGTGTGTGTATATACATATGTGTCTGTGTGTATATACATATATGTATGTATATATATATATATGTATGCATACATATATATACATGTATGTATGTATACATATATATCTACATTCAAAGTCTGGTCAATAAGTATCCAGACTGTTGCCATAGTAACAAAGCTAAAGCATGTGAAGCTGCTGGGCAAAAATTAACCTTGAACTCTGCTGTGCATGCGCACTAAGTTTTAACACCCTAGCTCACTTCTGCTGTTTACAGCAGTGCTTGGAAGGAACGTGTGTAGCATATGATTGTTGTATTGACCATGACAGAGAAAGTTATGGCGATACGTGCTCAGAGGCCAACCCAAAGTTGTAGAAAGTGTATGGAGAGGAGTGTATGAACCACACATAAGTGTACAAGTGGTTCAGATGTTTCCAAGGTGGCCGAAAAATGTCAATACTGATGAATATTCTGGGAGACCCACGACCAGCAGAACTAAGAAAAACAGCGCAAATGTGCATGCAGTTGTGAGGAGAAATTGTTAAATCACCATCTGCGAGTTATTCGGGGTGTGCAGATTAGTTATTGTCAGATTCAGTCCATTATCACTGAAGATTTGGGTATGAGATGCGTGTCTGCCAAGTTTGTGCCAAAACTGCTTTCGGCTGACCAAGAAGCCACTCCGGTTTCAGTTGCACAAGATCTCTTTGATTGTGTTGAGAACAATGAAAATTTTTGATAATTTCATGTAGGCCTCTGAGCAAGTATTGCAAAGCTTTTGGCAAAATTTGATGCAGATTCTCTGGTCAGCTTTCTTTGTCATGGTCAATGCGATGAGCACTGCTGTAAACAGCAAAAGTGAGCTAGAACATTAAAACTTAGTGCAAATGCACAGCCGAGTTGAAGGTCAATATTTGCCCAGTGGCTTCACTCTGAGTGTTTCAGCTTCGTTACTATGGCAACAGTCCGGATAC
>NC_068999.1:36931400-36932880 GCF_001194135.2 Octopus bimaculoides | reverse complement strand
TATATATATATATATATATATATATATATATATATCATTTGATCATTTTTATGCTCAATTTTTCATGACTTCAGTCACATTATTTATATAGACAAGCAAATCTACCCATCTACGATGGAGGCATAAAATGAGGCACGGAAGTCATAACAGCAGTATGTATTGAGAAATGTGTAAATGGGTTTGATAGATTACCGGATGATGTCTTAGAGAAATCACATTATTGTTGGTGATACAGCAATATGACATGTATTTGTGACTAAGTGATATGTGATGATGATTCACTCCCGAACTGAACAGGCTCCCAACCTCTGTATTATGAATAGTTATGTGGACCACTCCTAACAAAAGCCAGAGCTTCCTTTGACCACCACATAAAAAGTATTAAGAAAAAAAATGTTATTTAGATATACTTTTATTTTTTAGTTGTTTACACTATTTTATTTTGTTTATACTCTTATACATTCAAAGTTCACAAATTTCCTTATTTAAATTATGAATCATATTTCTTTTGATAATATCAATATGATGACAAAACTTCTTTGTAGACTACATTCTGTTTGGTCAACATTAATTTTCAAATTACTGGAGTCCGTTGCTCTACTCATAGTGACGTATAACTGGCTGTGTGTAAACATTGGAAAGAGTAAAAATACACCTACGCAATCTAAAGTCTGGCCCTGTGCCTTGTTTGCTGTGAATGCACAAGTAGAATCTTTAGGGTTGCAAAAAATCGAACTAAGACTAACCTCTCACTGTTCTATGTGAATAATGTCTGGATGTTCTGGTACCATGGGCTATTTTGATTGACAAAACTGAGATGTAAACAACAGCTGCTTCAATTAGCTGTTTTGAATCTTACTTGAGACTGACACTTAAATAACCACTAAATAATCACATACTATAAACTGACACATACTTTTCCCATTTTATTCTTGCTATTAACCATTATCACGACCCTTTCGTATCTATGATTGGGCCACAAACTATACAATAAAAATCCATAGTTACTTGTGGCTGGTGAATTTTTAATAAAAATGCAAAGGTAAGTTTATCAATTCAAAAATCGATATCCACAAAACAATCGTATTTTCTGATTTTTTAATGCTAAAAACCTTCCTGACAACCGTCTTTGTAATCCTGGAAAATATTGTAACCATTGGTCCAGCTGTCTGGCTGTGAAGAGGGAACAGACAGACATAATGCCCATTATAGTAAGATAGTAAATCTGCCCATCTACGATGGGAAATAAAGGGATAGTGTTATTTCTTTACTACCCACAAGGGGCTACACACAGAGGGGACAAACAAGGACAGACAAACGGATTAAGTCGATTACATCGACCCCAGTGCGTAACTGGTACTTAATTTATCGACCCCGAAAGGATGAAAGGCTAAGTCGACCACGGCGGAATTTGAACTCAAAACGCAGCGGCAGACGAAATACTGTTAAGCATTTCACCCGGCGTGCTAACGTTCCTGCC
>NC_068999.1:36925635-36931390 GCF_001194135.2 Octopus bimaculoides | reverse complement strand
TATATGGGGAGAAATCCAGAGTTAATACTGGTCGCTGGAATTTTAACAGAAAAAAAAAAATCAAAGGTAATTTATTAATACAAAACTCAATATCCACTAAATAATCATACTTTTTTCACATTTTTTTTCACTAAAAGCCTTCCAGATTACCTCCTTTGTAAATCCAAAAAACAATCGTGACCATTGGTCCAGCTGTTTGACCGTGAAAAGGGAACAGACAGACAGACGGAGATAACACCCATTAGAGTAAGATATATATATATATATATATACATGCAAACAAGGGCACTCAACACATTTACTGGGAGTCACACCTATGGATCAAAACAGTTTGATTCAAATTCGTCAGTACTCCGAGTACACACGCAAACACGGAGATAGCTAGATAGATAGATACATTCCTTTTATTAGCCACACAGGGCTCAACAAAGATGGGACAAATACAATGTAGAGCTTTTCTTTTTGGGAGGAGGAAGGGGAAAAAAGTAGGGGGGTGGGTGTCGATCAAAAGGGATCGTAGGAAGGAAAAAAGGGGGGAGTTCGATCAAAAGGGATCGAGAGAAAAAAAATAGCGATCAATAGGGATCGTAAATAGATAGATAGATAGGACAGATAGATGGATAGATAGACTGACAGACAGATAGATGTGCATTTTCATAGATGGATGGATGGATGGACAGATACAGATAAACAGGAGTGAGGGAGAGAGGAAGAGAAAGAGGGACAGATAGTGAGAGAGAGAGAGAGAGAGAGAGAGAGAGAGATCGATAAACAGACCGGTTGATACAGACAGATGTAGATAGGTAGGTGGTACATAAAGCAATAAATAAGAAGAGGCAGGAAGTAGACTCTCTAAAAGCTAGTTATTCAACAATCTTTCTGACATGGCATAATTGTAATGTACCCTTATTATCAGGTTTTCATGTCAAATCATTCACATATGTGAAGTACCAAAATCTTTTCAGAGGCAGTTATTTTTTTTCCTTTTCAAATATTTTTAATTTCTTTGGTCTTTTGTTCCGTTTGTTAGTTTAATGTTGAGAATAATAATTCTTTTCTTTTGTAAATATTTAATGGCGTGCCCTCTTTTTTTTTTTCTGTCTTTTCAACTCATAAATAACAGGTTATAGAATTGAGTAGTAGTAGTAGTAGTAGTAGTAGTAGTACTGACGGTGGTAGTGGTGGTAATAATGCCTTCAAATTTTAGCACAAGGCCAGCAAGTTTGTGAGAGAGCCCAAGTCAATTACATTGACCTCAGTGCTCAACTGGTATTTATTTTATCAACCCTGAAAGGATGAGAGGCAAAGCTGAACTCAGTGGAATTTCAAAACAGAACATAAAGAAGGATGAAATGTGCTAAGCATTTAGCCTGACGTGCTAACGTTTATGTCAGCTTGCCACCTTTATAGAGGTGGTAACAATACTTAAAGAAGAACTGTTTTTAGTGGTTTTAGAGAAGAACTGTTTTTAGTGGTTTTAGAGGTAGCGGGAACCTGTGACTTATGTAGGTAGGTAAGGTTTTTCCAATTATGAAAAGTGGACAGTGTGAGGTGGCTCAATATTTAATAGTCTGCTCATGAAAAGATGGGTAGAGTACTGACTTACCTACCTGTTAATGAGAGACAGGTTCAAAACTCATCAGGTTTTCACTGGGTTTCCAGTAAAAACCATTTTACTCGCCATTGCAAATAGTTCAGTCATCTGTCAGATTAATCTTAGACTACAGTACACCAATCAATCAATTCAACCAACTGTAAGAACAATCTTATATCATAGCCCACCTGTCAGTTCAACCAGCTGCCAGATCAGTCTTAGTTCACCAATCAGATGAAACTGATCAATCTGAGTCGATAATCCACCAGTGAGTTCAACCAGCTGCCAGATCAAACTGATCAATCGTATATCACAGTTCACTAATCAATTCAACCAGATGCCTGACTAATCAGGCCCTGCTTCAAATTTCAGTTCAGCTGACAGTAATAGCTGTCAGATCATTGTGATTAAATCTTAACCCCTTCATTACCAACCCAGCTGAAACTGGCTCTGATACTGTAGTACAAATGTCTTGTTTTCAAAATCTTCTACCAAACATTAGTAACAATTTATATTCCTAACACTAACTTAATGAGAACTAAGTTATTTTACTAAATTTTATGTTATATTCAAAATAATTGAAAGAAACTGAGCATCTCAAAATAAATACAGTAACAAAAGGGTTAAACCACTCTCATCCATTGCCTGGAGCAGTGGTTTTCAACCATTTTTTAAAACCTTCTAGACCCCTTTGATTCCTATTTACTTTGGTGGACCCCTATAGCCATTTGATGTTTAAAAAATTCTATTACAGTCTTATAATTAAATATTATTAGGAAGTGCATAAAAAAATTATTCAAATACTTTATGTATTGCAAAAGTATAAGAAAATTTATTGCACATAAATTTGAACAAAATCTTATATGGACCCCCCAAGGGTCATGTGGTCCCCAGTTGAGAACCACTGGCCTAAAGTCAACTAAATACTGTTTGTTACTCCAATATTTTACTAAACTAATTTCTTATTCATTAACCCAATATTTGTCACTGACTGAAAATATGGAGTTATCCCAGTTTAATACTCACACTCAGTGTTAACATTATGTACTTAACCTAATTAATATTATACGCAACAAAACCTCTGTGAACTCTTAAGTAAGAATCACTCTAGCCATAATTAGAATCCCAGTGGGGCAGCCTGCTGGAGCCTAGCAGCAGGTATAAAAAGGGGAATTTGACAAGACAGTCAGTCGGACGCTGACACTCGTTGATGCTGCATCAAAGAGGCCAGGGAATAGAAGAAAGAAGACATGCACCCAGCACCAGAGCTGAAGACACCTCCGAAAGGTGGGGCCCCGCCACGTCAAAACGGTAGAGGAGTAGGGGCCGCAACCGGACGTGGTTCCTCCTGATGATGTCTTGAGCTAACTGGATCCTATAAAGGAGCTGTTGTGGTAGCAGACCACGAAACATGGTTGAAATTCCCCAGTGAAGGGCATTCATGTAATATCAATATATGGTATAATCCTTTCTGCTATATGCACAAGGCCTGAAGTTTTGTGGGGAGAGAGCTAGTGGATTATATTGATCCTAGTGCTTAACTGGTACTTAGTTAACCTCAAAAGGATGAAAGGCAAAGCTGACCTCAGCGGAATTTGAATTCAGAATATGAAGAAGAAATGCTGCTAAGCGTTTTGTCTGGAGTGCTAGTGATTCCACCAGCTTGTCACCTTAAAGTATGGAATAATATAAGCAACAAAACCACACTAAAAACCAAGAATCCTTTAACAAGTTCGATCCAAACAGAATGAAGGACAACTTTTAAAAAAATTCACAGACAACATGCAAATCAAACATATACTTCTATCATCAGTTGCCTAATGCATATCATTATGGTTTCGACACCTGGGCAATACCATTCATTCTGACAGTATCAATAGTGTTAAAAGCATAACGCAGTTGGTGGGAAACTAATAGACAAAAAGCAGGAGTGAAACATTAGCATAACATGTCTATTACATCTATACCTGCTTATTACAAATACGAACATCAATTGTTTCATAGTAGTAGCTATGAAGCACAGAGATTAAACTGGTATAATATAAACAGCAAAATAGTTAATCCATGTTTGATATTAGCAATACATATTTATCAAGTAATCCATTAACCCTTTAGCATTCAGATTACTCTGTCAAATGTAATGCTTATTTATCGACAGATTTCAATGATGTGGTTGTATATTTTTATAAGGACATTGTAGAGAAGGTATGAGAGATCAGATCTGGCAACTTTGAACATAAAGTAGGTAAAATATTTGGGCTGGATGTGGCCAGTTTAAATGTTAATGGGTTAAAACAGCGACTGAAACTGAAAACACAATGTTACCCTACAATTATGCTCGACCAATATTTAGTGCTAACACTGAATAATTACCACAATATTTAATTAAATCCTTGTCTGATGTTAAAAATATAATAACTACTGAAGTATTCCAGTAAACTATTATCTACATTACAAAAACCACTATCCAGTGTTAATCTTATATGTTTACTCTAGTATCCCACATAAGCATTTTATGTTGTTCTAACTATATAATAAACCAATTTCTAGTGTTAGGTAAAATTAGTCTAGTATTCCAGCAAAAATAAATAAATAAAATTTAACCCTATCTAACAAAACCTTTCCTATGAACTAATGCTTGCAGTTAGCAGAATACCTTCATATTTCACTGAATAACACAAAATGTCTGAACTATTCAAACAAAAATAGTCTTTCCTGCATGCTCAGATAATTTCAAAGAAATAATATTAAATTAATTGATTTCTTGGTTGATTTCTGTCCAAATGTTTATAAACATACTTTCCATTGGAACTTTTTCCGTATGTGTGTATTTGTGTATGTGTAAGTATGTGTGGGGTATAGGTTTTGAGCTTACATTCCAAAATCTCTCTCATTACACTCACCTGTACACACATTATACATGTGTGTGTGTGTGTGTGTGTGGTGTATGTGTGTCTGTATTTGGGTTCTCTCTCTCTCACACACACACCCACAGCTCTCTTTCTACCAAGCTCTTGCTTTCGCTTCTGCTCCACCAACACCACCATTACATTACTACCTGCACCTCACCCCCCACACACACACATTAACTATACAATGAAAGTGCAGCACACACTCACTCTATTCTCACCACAAGCATACCATTCAGCTGAAATAGATAGTGAATTAGCAATTGTCTGGAATGTACTTGCTTTCATAAACCTACCTTGAAATGGCTGATGGTCTTGAATGATGTATGCAGTAAACATAAATCAAATTTTGCTTCAAGCATGAGAATTAATTTTATTTTCTAATTAAATTCTAATTTGTTGAAATTACCTCCCCTTTTGATTGTGGGTCACTAAAAAATGCCACTCCACTAGGTTTTTGTTTTCTTTCTTAAATAAAGAGGAATATTTCTATTCATTACAAATGTTTTATGTAAATCAATTGGTACATACACACGCATTTGTTTTTATTTTCAATTAATGACACTGGCTTTTTTGAGTTGCTTCCCTTATTTCAATATTATTTTTCGTTTTTTACGTTATAAGAATTTAGAAGCTTCAAAAGTGAAATAAATCGTCTTTAATGGTGGAACACAAAGTTATAGATAATAGTGTGAAAATACTGGCCAATAAAATATGCTTGGATGGAAAATGTCAGGCTGCCCATGGCACTAACCCACATCTGTATTTTATAATATGTGTTTAAATAAGTGCAGGTGTGACCGTGTGGTAAGAAGTTTGCATCTCAACCACATGGTTCTGGGTTCAGTCATACTGCATGGCACCTTGGGCAAGTGTCTTCTACTGTAGCCTTGGGCTGATCAAAAACTTGTGAGTGGATTAGGTAGATGGAAATAAAGTAGCCCATTGCATATATATCATCATCATCATCGTTTAATGTCCTTTTTTTAATGCTGGTATGGGTTGGACAGTTTGACAAGAACTGGTCAACCAGAGAGCTGGGAGCTGTCCAAACTCCAATTGTCTGTTGTGGCATGATTTCTATGGCTGGATGCCCTTCCTTACGTCTACCACTTTACAGAGTGTGCTGAGTGCTTTCTACATGCCATTGGCGAGGGTGTGTTTATACAGCACTGGTATTTGTGAAGGACAAACCTCTATGTATGGATGGCAGCTATCTTACTAAGCTTGACACATCTTCTCAAGCACAGCA
>NC_068999.1:36917762-36925487 GCF_001194135.2 Octopus bimaculoides | reverse complement strand
TGTCCCCCACCACCAATTGACAACTGGTGGTGTATTTATGCCTCCATAACTCAGTGGTTTGGCAAAAGAATTGATACAATAAGTACCAGGCTCTACGGAAAAAAAATAAGCTCTGGGTTCAATTCATTGAACTAAAATTCCTCAACGCAGTGCTCCAGCATGGCTGCAGTCTAATGACTGAAACAAGCAGAAGATAAATATTGGCAGACTGTTAGCAGAAAAAACAAATAAACAAAGTAACTGAAGTAGTTTGAGTAAGTGATGAAATAATTATGTTTAGGCTAGTCCATAGGGGAAAGAAAAAAACAGTGACAGTTATCTCTGCATATGCACCTCAATAAAAAAAAAATGATAGTGGCCCCATTACCTTGGCCGATTGCATTAATGGATAAGTGAAGGGATGTTGAAAAGTTCCTGGCTTTGGGTAAAAGAAAATACAGGAAAATCAGTTAATTATAGCTTCATTCAACATGTTCCCCTCTCAGATTCACACACTTATTGCAGCAGTTTTTCAGTTTTTCTAATTTCTGCAAAAGAATTTGCAAGAGTAGGCCTCCAACAAGGTCTTTCATGATACCCTTAAAGCCAGGAACTTTTCAGCACCCCCTTGTATTAGGCAACACCACAATGACTTCTATGGTGTGCATTAAGGGTATGGGTATGATACAAAGAATGGGGAAGAATGCTGGGATGTGATTCAAACGACCTCAACATTGCGGTATGAATTTGAGGAAAGGAGCCAATGCCACCTGATCACCTACCAGTCAGGTGAGCACACGTGTCAGACAGACTTTATTCTCACCAGAAAATGGAATAGACAGCAGTGTTTGTAAATACCAAGCATTTCCCATGTGAACAATGCCCTCTCATGGAAGCAGAGTAGTTCACTCTTCTTTTCTACTTATTAAAACTGTTGGACTTGATTGGATTGCCCATGCTCAGTCCACTACAGGATGAAGGCCTTCTCAGCATGTTCTCTCCACCAGAGAATGGCTCGAGATCATACTGGTTTGTTGAGCCTACTCTGCCATACTGGCTCAAAAAGGCTTGGCAGAGGGAAACAGTTTATATACTTATTCCCAGGGGTAGTTCAGTCGATAACATTCATCCCAGTATTCAACTGGTACCTATTTATCAACCCCAAAAAGATGAAAAGCAAAGTCAACCATGGCAGAATTTGAACTCAGAATGTAAAAATGGATGAAATTACTTCTAAGCAATTCACCGAGTGAGCTAACAATTCTGCCAGCTCACTGCCATTAAAAGTGTAATCTGTGTAAATTTCACTCTGAGGGTACTCAATTCCAGGTTTTGCTTCTATATCTGGATTTTCAAAAATCTGCTGCAGGTTCAATTTTAAGAACTGTCATCAGCATGGCACTCCGTCGAGGGTCCCAGTTGATCCGATCAACGGAACAGCCTGCTCGTGAAATTAACGTGCAAATGGCTGAGCACTCCACAGACACGTGTACCCTTAACGTAGTTCTCGGGGATATTCAGGGTGACACAGTGTGACAAGGCTGACCCTTTGAATTACAGGCACAACAGAAACAGGAAGTAAGAGTGAGAGAAAGTTGTGGTGAAAAAGAGTTCAGCAGGGTTCACCACCATCCCCTGCCGGAGACTCGTAGAGATTTAGGTGTTTTCGCTCAATAAACACTCACAATGCCCGGTCTGGGAATCGAAACCGCGATCCTATGACCGCGAGTCTGCTGCCCTAACCACTGGGCCATTGCGCCTCCACTGTCATCAGCATATATGGATTCAAATGAGCAAGCGGTTTTAAACTAATCTGTTATAGCCTGGAAGACGATAATGAACAGGAGTTTGAAATCTCTTGCTTTATACATTCATTACTAGAAAAGGATTTTGAAATTACAAAGATTTAATAGGGTTGGCATCAAGAAAGGTATCTGATCCAGCCACATAATGTTGCCTTAAAAACTCCTATCCAACCCATGCCAACATGGGTCACTCCAAGAGCTTAGAAAAACCTTAAAAGAGGAATTGTTGAAACAAGAATCTGAAGATAATCTAGATTCATCAAGGCAATGCACAGCCACACATCTTTCATAGCAAATCAGGTAATCAATGATTCCCAATCCACCATACAGCCTGGAATGGCACCAATGTCCACCTGTTTGGTCCAATGAAGGACAGTCTTCAGGGACAGCAGTTTGATAACACACCCAAGATGACAGTGACTACGAAGTAGGTACAACAGTGCAGATCTGATTTTTTTTTCAAAGTGTATTTCAGATTTGAGCTAAATCAGTTGTTCTCAACCAGGGTTCATATAAGATTTTGTTGTTAAAATTTATTTGTAATAAATTGGCTATACTTCTACAATACACAAAATATCAAAATTTTTTTTTTATACAATTTCTAATGATATTTAATCATAAAAATACAGTAGGATCTCTTTATATACAAGTAGCAGAGATACCCAGCGTTGCCCGTGTGACATGCAATTGAAGAATTAGACTTTTCTGTTAGATTTTCTCTAATGAACTGGTTTTACTATGGTTCGAATTTCATCAAAATTGCAAATGAGCATTCTTTCCCTCTTTACACACCCTAAAAAAATTCTAATCATGACACATGTATCCCATACTACTGATCTTTATGCGCAGATTCCAAAATTCCAGTCTTATGGAACCTGTTAAAAGGATTTTGCTCCTGAAAAATGGAGGTCATGGAGCTCTAAAATGTGGGAGTTAAGGCCCCTACTGGGGGAGGGTGACTTAATGTCAACCAGAGAAGTTGAATTGTTGAGAATCTTTGTAACTTGGCTCTTATATCTATTGTTTGAATTTCTTTGAAATAGGAAATATATGCATGTTCACTGGGTTTGTAAAAAAGAGCAAAGCTACAGGAAACCAAACGACGACTGATCACAATAAGCAATCAGCTACCCTACCCTAGTCGTTACCACTACCAATGTTGGATTCTTCACCATACAGGTGACAGGCACAGTCATAAGATGCATTACGGATCTATAGCAATTGGAAGGGTGTGACCCAACTCAAAAACATTAACAACTGTGGGACGTGAGGGCTAAGGAGAAATGAAAGTGTCACCTCTGGAGTTTGCAAATGACCACTATACCGATAGGTAACTGGACAGAATAAATTTACAATCTATAAATGTCTTTCAATAACCAGTCAATCATCTGGGAAGGACTTGAAATCAATGTTACCATCGGGGGACTATGTGTGACCGAGTAATAATAAAAAGACTCAAAGGAGGTCTGCAACCAAATAACTTTACTGAACACTTTGCAAATGAATCAGTGGAGGGAAAGATGCCTCTCATTTACTTGACAATTTATGCACCATATTGCAGAAATCACAATCTAAGTAGATCTCAAAGCAAACTCTTACACTGTTGTACCATTGTATTACAAATAATGCTCATCTTTTATGCTTGGGTGACCTACAGCTTCCAAGAGTACAACTGTATTCGTCTTTGCTTAGATAAAATGACTAAATTGTGGGTGTTAAGTCCCCATGAAAGGGTCTTTCTAACTTCTAAGAAGATGAAATTTTAGAAATATTACTTCATTTGTGTCTAATATCTATGGTTAAAATTACATCAACAGCAAAAATATGAATTTTCATGGGGGTTATGGCCCTTATGCATAGAATATAATTTCCAAATTTCATAAAGATCCATTCAGTACTTTTGACCTAGATTTGGATCATAAAAAATGACTAAAATTTGAGAGTTAAGGCCCCCACTAGGGGGGGGGGGGGTCTTAGAATTCTCATGAGAAGTGGAAACTTTGAGAATACTTCTTGATGTGTGTCAATTACCCATGGTTGAAATTTTATCAACATTGAAAATTTATCAATTTTTATGGGGGTTCTGCTCCGTTTAAGCCATCTCAAATTTAAACCAAACATATTGCATTATACCCACCCTTATGCATTGAATCTAAGCTCCAAATATCATAAGGATTCATTCAGTAATTTTGGTCCATGAAATTGTATGAAGCACACAGCATTACCCTTCTCCCTATGCTTGGATTTTGTGTTCCAAATTTCATGAGGATCGGTGCAGTAGTTTTCGAATGTATAAGTAACACAAACATAAAGACATTGACTTTTATATAATAGATATGAATATGCACATATACATACATGTATATGTGTGTGTATTATATAATATACATACACATACACACAAAACGATAGATTGATAGATACAACTGAGTGGGCAAACAAAAATTTGAGACATTGCCTAGTGCTTTTTTTTTTTATTTTGATAAGCTTGGTACTTATTCTATCAGTTTCTTCTTGTCAAAGGAGTAAGTTATGGGGATGTAAATAAACGAACAGCAGTTGTGAAGCAGTGATGAGGGAGAAACACAGAGACAAAGAAACACACATACACTTACATATATACATACATATATATATGATTGATTTCTTTCAGTTTCTGTCTATGAAATCCACTCACAAAGCTTTGGTTGGTCTGAGGCTATAGCAGAAGACACATGCCCTGTCACCACACAGTGGGAGTGAACCCAGGCCCATGTGTTTTGGAACCAAGTTTCTTACCACACAGCCACACCTGCACCTATGTATATATATGTGTGTGTGTGTATGTATGTGTGTGTATGGGTGTATATATGTGTACATATTACATGCACATCTCTCTCTCTATATATATATATATATATGTGTGTATAAATATATATATGTACACACACACACACACACACACATACATACATCCATATATCTATACATATACAGCTATATATATATATATATATTTGTGCAGATGTACACACACACACACACACACATATATGTATGCCTGTATATGTGATATAATAGTTTCACTTTAATAGTTCCGATAGTAAAGTGAAGCTACTAAAGTGAAAATATCTGACATTACAATAGAGAAATGTTATTGTTTCACTTTTGACAGATAATACTGAAATAATGGAGAAGATATGATATTGCTCTGGGTTCGTACTAGGCAAGAAGTTAAAAAAAATTTTGGGCCTATGGCACTACATGGACCCTAAGTAAGGCATATGTAAAATTTGAATGAAATTGCTTGTGTAGTTCTCAAGTTTTAGAGATACACACACAGACACACATTCATATAGATGAATGGCTATGGAGATCTACGCGAGTAAAATGGAAATCAAGGTGGTCCATAGGCAAAAAAAAAAAAAAAAAATGGTTGAGATCCAATGAGTTAAATGATGGCACATATTTATCACCTGAAATAGAGACTGTTTAGTAGGACCTTAGAGCAAGAGTTATTCTACCAACACGTGCAATTCGACCTGAGTCAGTTAAAAAAAGTTATGCCCACTTTTTTATTACTTTCAGACCAGCCCTTGTCTGTGTACGTACACACTCGTTTCCATATATATTACGCATAATAAATAGAAATATATACAATAAGCACAATATAAATTAAAATGAAATGGAGGAGAGCAAAAACAAAACACACATCCCTATACATGTGAGACTATACTTCAAAATCTCTTCTGAAGGGGATTAAGTGGCTACAAAGTTGGGGTGTCAATTCTACGTAAATATAATAATCACAAAGCAGACCCTCATTTTATGGTCGGTTCTCCATTTAAGAGAACAGTCTCATCAGCTGTGTCAATGAGGTGCGATGTTTAAAGTATAGATGGGATTGAAGCTCAGAGAGGAAGGACAGTTAATAACAGTGAGGAAGACGAGTGTAAGATGCATAGAAATAAGTAAGAGGAGAGATGTCGTGAGAGACATACTGAAGGAATATTTCAAATTTTGGCACAAGGCCAGCAATTTCGCAGGAGTGGGTAAACTGAATAGATACAGGATGGGAGAAATTAATATAAACTGAATAACGGGACAAGTGATACAAGAGAGAGGGACGGGTAAATTGCAGAGAGAGAGAGAGAGACTAATGTGAGAAAGACAAGATGAAGGAAAAGAGACCTAATAAAAGAGAGAAAGAGAGGGTGAATGACAGACAGACAGACATAGGGGAAGTAATGGCGAGAGAGAAGGGGACATGATGATACGTTTTAAGAGAAAGAAAAAGGGTGGATTAGTAATTGTAGTACAAGGGGAGAGACAGACAGACAGATAAAAATGGAGAAGAGATACAGATAAATAGATAGTTCAGTGAAGAGAACATTTGAATAACGGCAAGACAGATAGAATGATAAATAGAAAAGAACAGAGAAAAATAGAAACAAAGAGTGTGCGTTACGGAGAAAAACAATGTTTTATGTATGTGTGTGTGTGCGCACACACGATAGTATCGAACTGTGAGAACGAGTGCTCAACACCGCATTTGGTGGACAGTCTTTATTTGTGGATAAAATATGAGAGGTGACGGAAAGACAGTAGTTAAGAAATATTTAAATGCGTGAGTATAAGGAAAATAAGGTGGTGTGACAGTGACGCTATGTAATTGAAAAACAAAATGAACAAGAGAGAGAGTAGTGATAGATGTGATAAAAAGACAGTAACAATAGAGAGAGGCACGAGAGAAAGGCACTGCGAAAATGTAATGTCAGAAAAAAAGTAGAAGACGGAATATGGTGATAGGAAGAAAGAGGGAGAGATCAAAATGAAATATAAAGAAAAGAAGAGATAGGGCAAAATAAAAAATACAAGGGAAGGGAGATGTAAAATTCCAATAACAGAAAGAAGGGGATAAAAAGGGGAAAGGTAAAGAGTGAAAAAGAAGGATAAGAACGAAAAGGGGAAGGAAGAGAGAGAGAGAGAGTGAAAAAGAGAGAGGAAAGAGGAGGATTAGAGCAAATGGGATAAAAAGAGAGAGAGAGAAAGAGAAGGTAGGAGGAGGCGCGAAAGCAGAATATAAAACACAACACATATATATATATATATATATATATATATATATATATATATAAACACCCAATATAACACAAAAATTGAGTATGTTTTTTGACATAAAAGTTCCAACTTTTAAGAAGAAGGACGATAAATATCGCTGCAGCATTGATTGAAGTAGGATATTAATAATGATAAAATATCTGACTGAAACAAGAAGAGAGAGTGTGGAGGACAAAATGTTTGCGAACAAACTGTAAACATACCTGAACCATCAGCCATGATTTACATCCAATGACGGCTTGAAAATCTACAGGGACGGTGGTAGCTGAAATATAGTTGCGTCTGTAAAATAGTTCCGGATCTCTCCTGAACACTGCATACAACTCTCTCTCTCTCTTAGCTTGTTAATAATGTTTTCGAGTATTCGAATAAAATCAACGTATTTTATTCAGTGTGTGTGTGTGTGTACATATAAGCACTACACGTCGTTAAAATTATTGAGATGAGGAAAATTTATCGGTATGACTTTACGTAAATACCCATTTTCATAGCAAGTCTGTTTTACTTATAACACTCCAGTAAGTTCCTTTTATAGTGCACTCTCTATGTCTTTCCACGCACACATGTATGTGTCTGCGTATGTGTGTGCATGTGCATGCGCTCACATGTCATGGGAGATAACTAAAGGAGTTGGTGACAGGAAGGGTATTTGGTAGTAAAAATTCTGCATCGGAAAAAACCCCGAAAAAAGAAAACAGTGATTACATACATAAATAAAAAGTCAGGAGATATGTTCTGAAGAATTTCAACCATGTTTCGTGGTCTGCTACCACAACAGCTCCTTTATAGGATCCAGTTAGCTCAAGACATCATCAGGAGGAACCACGTCCGGTTTCGACCC
>NC_068999.1:36901861-36917077 GCF_001194135.2 Octopus bimaculoides | reverse complement strand
TATATATATATATATATATATATATATATATATATATATATATATACACACACACGTGTTTATATGTATGTGTGTGTGTCTGTGTATGCAGGTGCGTGTGTATTATTGTTTAATTATTAGATAAATTTGAAGATGTACCTGTCTCCATATTCTTTGTAATTGTATTGTATGTATGTATGTATGTGTGTGTGTGTACATTTGTGTGAGTTCATGTCTCCTTGTCTTGGCACGGCATGATTGCAAGTGTTGTCTTCCCTTCCTAATCTTCTGTAAAAACATATCAAGCCATACTCTCTGTACTTGTTTCAGTCATTTGACTGTGGCCATGGTGGAGCACCACCTTTAGTTGAGCAAATCGACCCCAGGACTTATTCCTTGGACGCCTAGTACTTATTCTATCGGTTTCTTTTGCTGAACCGCTAAGTTACAGGGACATAAACACACCATCATTGGTTGTCAAGCGATGTTGGGAGTGGGGGGAAACCGACACACAAACATATACACACACACACACATATATATACACACATACGACGGGCTTCTTTCAGTTTCTGTCTACCAAATTCACTCACAAGGCTTTGGTTGGCCCGAGGCTACAGTAGAAGACACTTGCCCAAGGTGCCATGCAGTGTGAATGAACCCAGAACCATGTGGTTGGTAAGCAAGCTACTTACCACACAGCCACTCCATGGGTAAAAAATTACCTAACTTGGAAAGAGGAGAAGGTCAGCGATAGTAAGGGCATCCAGCTGTAGAAAATTATTTTCTGCAAATTCCATCTGACCCAGGCAAACATGGAGAAGTTGACATTAAAATGATGATGATATGCAATCTTTTTTTCTCTTATTGGACTGCAGCCACAGGCTTTGAAGGTTTAATCTATGGACATCTCTTTGTCAAATCAATAGATTACTTGGCAATGATTGTTAAAAGTAGTGTAAACGTAAAACAAACACATGTACACACACAGACAGAGGTACCTGGTATGGCTTGAGTGCTGAATATATTGAAACAATTTTTGTGTAAAACTTAAATGACTTTTAGCAAGTTTACATGTAGTACAATAATATATATTCTTATTGTAATGCAAGCGCATGTTTCAATTATTCCCACATTTCTATTTTATGTGGAGTCTTTGGAATGGTGTTTTATTACTACTTCGAACAAAAGCAATTCTAATAGAAACTCATTCAATCTCTGCAGTAGACAACATTTCAGCTTTTGTTGTTTGGTGTTCAGATGAAAAGATGTCTGCTTGGCCCAGAATGTCAGCATACATCATAGAGCTGACCATGAAAGTAACATGAACTTTTCAGTTCAACACCAGCAACCTTGAGGGACTTTCCATGAAACTGGATAGTCATAGAAAAATACAGAATCACAAGAAGCTGAAGGCACTTGACATGAAATGACATAATTAATGGGATGATGGAATGTGTGGAATGAAAACATTTCCTTTAACACAACCAGTCATAATGGTGGCTTTGATCACATGGGCCACATAAGTTCTGACACCTTTTTCATTACAGAGTTTTGATGCGTTAAAATTTTGTGGTAACATTTATTCAACCACAGATTGTAAATAGGGACAGCAGTAAGTTGAAGAAAACTATGAAACTCTGGTCTTGGACAATATCCTTAACATCAACTGTTAATGTACTGGAACCTGTTGAGTGATGGTGATGTTAATATGCTGCACAACATCAGTTTTGTGAACCAGGACTGCATGTTCAGAAAGCCAGTCATGTTTTCTATAATGCTGTGAGAGTTTAAGACACTTGCTTCCCAACTACATGGTTCTAGGTTCAGTCTCACTGTGTGGCACCTTGGGCAAGTGTCCTCTGTTATAGCCTCAGGCCAACCAAAGCCTTGAGTGGATTTGGTAGATGGGAAACTGAAAGAGGCCCGTCATACATATGTGTGTGTGTGTTTGTCCCCCCCCCCCATGACAAGCAGTGCTGGTGTGTTTACATCCCTGTAACCTAGCAGTTCGGCAAAAAGAGGCTGATAGAATAAGTACCAGACTAAAAAGAAATATGTAATGGGGTTGATTCTTTTGACTAAAAGCCATGGCTGCAGTCAAATGACTGGAACAAATACAAGAATGAAGTATTGCTTTTGCAATGAATTTTTCATTTACCTTTGACTGGTTTCCTTAACTGGAGTGTGGCCATGTTGAAAGGTTTGGTCAAACAAATCAACACCAGTACTTTTTGTTTAGTATAGTACTTATTTTATTGAGTCTCTTCTGTTGAACCACTATGTTACAGGGATCAGGAGTGACCGTGTGGTAAGTAGCTCGCTCACCAACTACATGGTTCTGCATTCAGCCCCATTGTGTGGCACCTTGGGCAAATGTCTTCTACTATAGCCTCGGGCCAACCAAAGCTTTTTAATCAGCTACGCCTGCAACTATGTTAATGATTGTTCCACAATGTTTTGGTATTTTGACACTTCCACTTGGTAGTAACTAGTTACTGACCATTTCTTACCGAAATAAAACTATAGAAATCGAGTGGCTGAGACATCAGTTATGAGCCACTCTCATTCTGGTAGGAAGATGAAGTTTGTCCACTTGTCCCCAAATGTAGGCTTTTTGAGGCATGTTCTCAACTCATCAGAGTAAAGACTATGACTCCACCCATGATGTGTTATCTCTGAGATCTTGTAAAGTGCAAGTGAAGGCCTCACTCAAATCCAAGTTTTTGAGATACTGTGCATTCATCATCATCATCGTTTAACGTCCGCTTTCCATGCTAGCATGGGTTGAACGACTTGACTGAGGACTGGTGAAACCGGATGGCAACACCAGGCTCCAATCTAAATTTGGCAGAGTTTCTACAGCTGGATGCCCTTCCAACGCCAACCACTCAGAGAGTGTAGTGGGTGCTTTTACGTGTCACCTACACGAAGGCCAGTCAGGCGATACTGGCAACGGCCACGCTCGAAATGGTTGTTCTGGGCTTTTGTGAGGACCTTTGCCTATTCAGATCCTTTATCAATATTGCTTACAGGTAAATCACTGTGCACAAGATTGAAAGACAGTTTAAAAAGCAAACCAAGCAGTCCTGCAACTTGTGAGCAAATTTACAACTGCTTGAGTTACTTAAACCTAAATTGTGGCAGAAGTTCACCTATCAAAAATGGGTTTTCTATTCCACTAGTAGTATGAAGAAAACTATTCCTCCCGAGTCTGATGTCACCAATTATTTTGATCATTACAGAAGACAATTTTTGTTTAACATGGAACCACCGGAAATTTGTTTTTGATAGACATTGTTGAATGTCAGAACAGGTTACCTGAATAATCTCAATTGAGAATGCAGTTGCTGTTCGTAACAGTGCTAGCAGTCCACACTATTCAAGATTATCAGCCATAGAACAGTACTTGATTATACATGGTAGGGCTGCATTTTTGGACTCTGGTTGTGCTTGATATAGTATGTCTTAAGCTCATCCTCTTTATCGAGGTTTTAGTATTGTCAGTTTAGTCACTGAAGATCTGATCATGCAACATGTACTGGATTTTACATTACCAATAGTGCTCTTAGATTTTTTTCACACAAGCAACTGTGTACGGGTTTCCTTGTTATCTCATTATTGGTGAAACAAATGGTACATGAGCATTTTTTAAAGTTGTGTGCATAGACACAGATATGGATGTGGAATTAAGGCAGCCAATATTGTTTTTGCAGAATATTGGAAATGAATAACATACATTTTTCAACAATCATGCAATGTCAAGATAAGACACAAACACATGCATGTGAAACAGGTGTCTTTCAGTTTCTGTGTACGAAATCTATTCACAAAGCTAGATCAGCCAGGGGTCATAGTAGAATACACTTACCAAAGGTGCTCTGCTGTGGGACCAAATCAAAGACCACATGGTTGGGAAGCAAACTTCTCAACCAAACAAGGAAAAACCCCACCTAATCTCTGGCCAAACCTGTGCCTTGGAGAAGAATATTTCAGGTGCTGATAACCAGATAATCTAAAACTGATGGCAATGGTGATTGTTTCCCTACAAAATGGCCATATATCTCCACATGGCTTTTACAGATGTGATTGATTGAATGTGAAGCCTACACAAAAATATATCATAGAAAAGGAGATGGAAGTTTCAGGAGGAGGAGGTAGGAATATAAAAAGAGGAAATGGAAGACAAAGAAAAAGGATAAGTGGAGGAAGAGGATGTGAAGGAGAGGCAGATGGAAAATAGGAGTAGAAGGAAAGAACTGGAAGATGGTAGGAAGGTAGAAACAAAATTAGAGGTAGACCACACTCTGCCTCTCACACTTTTTACTCTTCATACCCTCAGTTTCTCCCAGGCAGTGCCTGCCTAGATATTCACACAGCAGTGCCTGCTACTCCTCAGAAGATAATATCCAGATCTCTTGTTTTTGTTTCCTTTCTCTTCCGTCATCCACATTCTCAAACAAACGCCAGCTCCACTTTCCACCAGATAATAGGGAAACATTTTTGCCCTTCTTCACTCTATTAACGATGAGAAAATAAGCACCATGTAACTCTTCTCCTTTGAACATGTTCAAAATGTTTAAAGCCATCATAATTTCATTAACTAAGGAAGTTTGTATCCTCACCCCCACCTCAACTATGAGAAACAGTAAAAAAGAACAAAACAAGTGCCTGAACAAAAAAGTAAAAACACAATTTATTGGTGTATATATATATATTTTAATGGTATGAAAAGCAGAGAACATGACTATAGCTTGGATCATGTCACTTGAAGTCTGTTGTTCTCAATGAGCCGAGGATGTGACCAACTGGATAGCACAGTTAAAGACAGAAGCAAAAACAATGAACACAAAATAGGCTTGGTGGTAATAATAATTATAGTAGTAGTAAATAATTGGAAACAGTCTAATTTAACGACTTAATGAGGGCGCATATCTGGCTGTCGTTTCCTTGGGGCAGCCTTCACAATATCATCAACTCGCAGAATCATTTCGGCAGCTTCTGATGCGCTGGTCAACACCTGGCGTTTCACCTTCAATGATTCAGTCACTCCAAGAACTGAGATGTCTGCTATCACACCATTGTTCATGTCTGTCAAAAGAAATTGAAATAAAAGCACGAGAGTTAACAACTGTTTTGTTTTTAGTTTTGATGAAACACATTTAGCATGCAAGTGCATACACACACAGAAAAACCAATACTGCCAGGAAATTGTACAAGTAATTACTTTCAGAGGTTTTCAATAAAAAGTCCTTGTTTTCTATATTAAAAATAAGCTTATGAAAGTACAGATAGTCAATATGATGTTGGCCTGCTGACTGAAGCGCCAATGTCAATTGGTTGGGATCACATAGACCATTGTCATCAGTTCAGTAGCTTCCAGCATGCGGTTGGCTAGAATACTCTGAAGGAACATTAATAGATAAATTAGTAATCAATCAATCAATGATAGTCCATTCTTCCATTACAAAATTGGAACAATTTTGAAAATATAACAGGTACTTCACAACTCTGATCTTAGAAGTAATGTAAGTTATCAAGACACCAAACTAGAAGAACCATAGAAATGATAGATTGATGTTTTACCTTAGCTTGCTTACTAATGAGGAGTTTGAATACTCTGAAGAGCATAGCTTGGACAGACAAGAGCTCCAATAAACAGACAGACATACCTAAGATTGTTGCTGTTTAGCTGAGCTCAGTAGGCCAATGATCAAAGGCATTCCAGGTATGACCACCCAGCTTTTGTATATCTAGGACTACATTGTCCATTATGTAATTCCTTAAGACAGTAGAGTGTGGTTCGAAGGAGATATGGCTACTATTTCAAGCAGGTTGAACAATTTCTGGAAGGCTTCTTTATCAGCCTTGTTGTTTACCAACCTGGATGAGATGTCCAACCCATGCCAGCATGGAAAGGTGAATGTTAACCATAATTTGTAGTAGTACTTGAAATGAAGCCAACATCATCATCATCATTGTTTAACGTCTGCTTTCCATGCTAGCATGGGTTGGACGATTTGACTGAGGACTGGCAAACCAGATGGCTGCACCAGGCTCCAATCTGATCTGCCCTTCCTAATGCCAACCACTCTAAGAGTGTAGTGGGTGCTTTTACATGCCACCGGCATGAGGGCCAGTCTGCCCTGACTTACAAGATGTTCACAACTGGAAAACTGTTGATATGGATCAGGACTAATCTGGGGCTACAGACTATAATAAAGATATAATGAATATAAGAAAGCAGAAAGGAAGGAGGGAGAAAATGACAAGTTGACATGTTGTAAGACTTACCAAGACCATAAGTAACTTTGCCTTGTGTGTGTGCAGCACGGAGTTGTGTGACAAGTTCAGAGCTGTCATACCCACCATTATCAGCTATTATTGTAGGGATCTGAAATTCAAAGGGTGGAGTAAAAAGAAAAATGTTAAAAGGCCACATTAAAACATAAAAATAAATTCAGTAATAACTAGAATTACAAAAAGAATAAAAGAAAGTGTTTACTAAAATATCTTACCATTCTTAAAGATTTAGCAAATGCTTCCATAGCAACAGCTTCTTTGCCCGGAGTCTTAGCAGCAAGATTACTAACAGCTTCTGCCATTAGCATTTCACTACAACCTGAAATATACGAAACAGCGAAATTAAAGAATTCGTAAAATGTGACTTTTGTGGGATTTAAAAAAAAAAAATTATTTTGTCTTTTAAATCCTGCAAAGAAGGACTTACTTTTCATCTTTTTTGGGACTGATAACTACCAGTAATGTATTGAGAATTAATTAATCATTTATCGTTTTTCCCTTGCTTGCATAGATCAGACAATTTTGTGGAGGTAGATTCTCTATAGCCAATCCTCACTTGTTTTCAAGCAATGTAATATTTTCCCATATGCTAGGCATGTTTTGCATGGAAGATTGGGAAATGAACAAACTTGCTCATTGACAAACATCACATGATGTCCAGACAAGAGTACACACTAACACATCATTTAATGCCTGCTTTCCATGCTGGTATAAGTTGGCTGGCTTGACCGGAACTGGTATGTTCAGGGGCTGTACCAGGTTCCGTAGTCTGTTTTGGCTTGGTTACTGCAGTTGGATGCTCTTCCTAACACCAACCACTCCACAGTGTACTGGGTACTTTTTATGTGGCACCATCGCAGGTGCTTTTCAACTGGCACCTTACCTTGGTTTTAGGATCTCAATTCTGTTGTGATATTGGTTTCTTTCAGTTTCCATCTACTAAATCCACTCACAAGGCTTTGGTTGGCCCAAGGCTACAATAGAAGACACTTGCCCAAGACAACATGGTTGCAGAGCAAGCTTCTCAGCCACACAGCTATGCTTCCACCTCTATCATCCTTACATATGTACAGTTTTGTGTCTAAGATAACCAACATTTTACATGCTTTCTGTTGGCTTAATGTCCATTTTTCCATGTCAGTAGGAGATTGAAAGGGAGTTGAGGCAAGATTTTACAGTTGCTTATTCTTCCTATCACCAGCTAATACCTGCTCCTAACATAGGGTTTTTTTTTTAATTCCAAGAATCTTTGAAAGCTGAGAACAAATGGTTTGTAACATCAACAAAGAATGCAATCATTTCACTTAGTGCTGACAAATGAATCCATGGAAAACCACATGGTTGTGGAGCAAAATTGTTAAAATCACACAACCTGCTACTGTTTATAGAAGATAAACTCAACTTCAATTGCAAACACACAATACCGACATACTCCTTAGTTGCATCCCATCTGTCTTGTCTATCACTACTATAACACTATTTGCTCTCCTGAACTCAATGATTGTATACAATATACTAATTATTACCCTTCAACTATGATCAGAAAAGTGAAACCAGTTTAGAAAATTAAAGAAAGTACATGGAATAAAACATTTATGCATTAATTCATTACATGAGTTTGTGCGTTACTGCATAAAGTAAAAAATCTACAAACCTGCGCCATGAACAGTCTTAGTTTCCTTGACTGTCTGTGAGAGTACACATAGAGAATCATGGAGAGACCTTTCTGCTTCATCTAAGATCTGTTGAGTAGCACCACGCAGAACAACACTACATGCTTCACCAAGAGCTACACCTGAAACAAAACAACATACCAAACATTAATTCAGGACAACAAATAACAAAGCACTCTGCATGCCTATTGAACATAATTGTTACTCACTTCCCTAAAAGATGTGTTGCTGATAATTTACCTTCCTATTTTGAACATTCAATTCGCTGATGAAATGTCCTTGGTGTTCTCAGTAAAAGAAACACCTTTAAGTATAGCTGTTCCTTAGCAAATGTATAGTAAATAGGGGAACACTTTCCAGGCCCCGGCCCACCTCACAGAAATATTTGCAGCTATAATTACTCTCACAGACAAATTCACAAGGCCAAATGTGGCTGTCTGAGCTGCAAGAAGAGCAAATTTTCGTAAACCAACACTACTACCTTAAAGAGAAAGATGGATTGAATCATCATTATTTAACATTTGTTTTCCATGCTGGCATGGGTTAGATGGTTTGACCAGAGCTGATAAGCCAGAGAACTGCAACAACTACAGTCTGTTTTGGTTTGGTTTCTGTGGTTGGATGCCCTTCCTAATGCCAACCACTTTACAGAGTGTACTGGGTGTCCTTTATGTTACCAGCACCTAACTATATTACATATGGAGAAAAAAACCCCCCAAAAACAGCCATAACAACACCTTTGATTATACATTTATTTGATCAGGGTTGATAGGGCAAAATCAACAAATTCACTGCAGTTTCTTCTATTAAGATGGAAAACTCTAAACACTTGAGTTTATTTCCAAAGATTAAATCCAAATAATCAAATCCAAGATATTCTCAATTTTCAGTTGCCAATCATTGATAAATCTACAGTAAAATTACTAAAAAAAGTATACTAAATATTCAACACAAGTTACCTGAGAATTTGATCAACTTATCTTCTCCAATCATAACTTCTTCTATAATGTCACAGTGACCAATTTTGACACAGTCTGGAGCATCAAAGGTTGACACAATCTCTGCACCTGAAACAAGAATTTACCATTTGTAATGCTTACAAAAGTCTGTTTAATTAAAGAGAGGAGGTAACTGAACTGTGGCTTATTACATAAGTAACATAGTGCTTTTCAATTAGGGATTTCCACATCTCTATGAGACTGCTTAAGAAATTGAAGAAAGAAATTTGCTGTGTGTGTGTTGCAGAAAATATCTTAAATGGATATCAATATTAGCAAAACAAACGACTGCTGAATGCACCAAATAGGGAAGTGTAGCAATGATATACAATGAATAGGTGGTAGAATCAACAGAGCGCTAGATAAAATTATTTTGCAATAATTGACTATTTTCCACCATGTTCCAAGTTTGATTCATGCCCAGAACTTTCTGTGTCTCAGTCTGAAGTCATTGAAACATGTGTGTGTGTATATATATATTTGGATCAACATATTTAACTAGAAGCTAGTGTCTCAATATGACAATTGACAAGTCCCTTAACCCCTTAAGGGGTTGTTGGAGCACTGCAGCCATGCAGCGTATCTAGGGTGAGCAAGCCCGGCAAAGCCATCTCCAAGCTAAACTCATTTCTACAGCTGAGTAGACTGGAGTGATGTGAAATGAAGTGTTTTGCTCAAGAACACAATGGATCGTCTGGTCTAGGGATCAAAACCACAATCTTACAGTCGTGAATCCAACACCCTAACCACTAAGCCATGCACCTCTGTCTCAAACATGGCTGAAGCCTAATCACTGGTTGCTATACAATAGAGGCAACTGATGCTGAAGATTAATTCAAATATTTTAAACTAAACCATAGATAAGTAGAAGTCCCAATTAAAACATGCTCTGGCTGTGTGAGACAGAGAACATTGTGCTTCTAACAGAATAAAAACAAATAACTACCTGTAACCAGAGCCAAGCGCTCAACCCCTTCAAAGTCTGCATGTTCAATGGCCATGACACCAGCATCAGAGAAAAGTTGTTCAGGGTAGTTGTAGATAAGTTGTCTGGAATATAACATGACAGTCTTGATAATAGTGTAGTGATGACATGGTATAGACAGAGGAAGGATGCATACAGATTACACACAATATAACAGACATTAACATAAAGAAACATGTACACTAACATACTGAAGAACAGAAAACAGAACCTCTCATCGGACCTGTCAATGATACTATAACTTCACTATACACATACACAGCGGTTTGGTAGTACAAACAAGTGAGGTAGAACTCAAACACATGTGTATATGAATTCCTTTTAATGGTGAAACTTGAAGTAGATAAAGCTTTAAAATATATTGGGTTAAAAAAAACACTTGGATAGAAAAAGTCAAAGACTGCCTGTGGGATACAGACCTACATCTGGTAGAATGCTTGTCATGTTTTCAGATGTGGGTTAAATTCCCATGGGTAGCCTTTGAATTTTTGTATCAAAGATTTATTTTTTTAAACCCAATATATACATGCTATTATTTATAGCTTCATCTACCTCGAGTTCCACTGTTAAAAAACGATTTTATTTCTTGTCCAGAAGTTAATAAATTTGTATGTATGACATAAATAACACGAGTAAACAACATTTTATTTTCATTTTTAATAGAAGTTATGAAGTGACAAATGCCATGTGCAAAACTTTTGATCTTTGAGTTACTTTGTAACCTTTGCTGACTAAAATGCACACACACAGAATGACTGAGTTGTTAAAAACATTACAGCAATAGCTAATATAACATACACAGAAATTATAACTCACCTCTTGAAAGAAATCTGTCATAGTTAATATCTTATTTCTTACTTGTTTCAATCATTAGACTGTGGCCATGCTGGGATACCACCATGAAGAAGTTTTAGTTGAATGAATCGACCCCAGTACTTAATTTTGTTAACCCTGGTACTTATTCTATCAGTGTATTTTGCTGAACAGCTAAGTTACAAGGATGTAAAACACACCAATACCAGTTGTGGTAGTAGGGATAGACACAAAGACACACACACAATAGGCTTCTTGTATATATTTTATACACAGAAACACTGTAACCCACCTGTTAATAAAGACATTACAGCCATGTTTCAATATTTTATTTACTTTATCCTTCATCTTCTCTCTTTCTGCTACCTCCAGTTCTGCAACTTTAGAAATGGCATCAACTTTCACTCGGGAACCAAATACCTAGAAAACAACAAATCCTTTAAAAAACACTCTAAAACACCAGCAGTAATGAGAGTATTTTATTTAATTATATTACCAGAATAAGTTTAAAGGGAACTGTGATATTTATGACTATTCTCCAAGAAAATAAGTGTTTGAAGAAAGTGAAATATCTATAAAGAGTAAAGTAAAAACAGGTCATATGAGTCAGTGAAGGAACTGGATATGGTCATTTCACCAGATAGAAATAACAGCATTGTTTACCGTCCACTTTTCTATGCCAGCATGGGTTAGACAGAGTTTTATTGAGGTAAATTTTTATATGGACAGTTGTCTTTCTTATCATCAACCCTCACCTGTTTCCAAGCAAGGTAATATTTCCTCATGACCGGACATGTTCTCTCAGAATATTAGAAATGAATGACTGACACTTATTTTACAACTACCACATGATGTCAAGACAAGGAAACACAAATGTGTTTGTGTATACACAAATAGATAAAAAATCATTATTTAACATCTATTTTCCATGCTGGCATGGGCTGGCTGGCTTGACAAAGTGCTCCTGTCTGTTTTGGCAGGATTCCTATGACTGGATGCTTTTCCTAACATTAATCACTTGACAGTGTAAAGGGTGCTTTTTAAAGTGGTGCTCATATATATCATTATAACCATTTAACAACTATTTTTCACAAAGAAACACACTATGAGCTTCTTTCAATTTCTACTTACTAAATCTACTCACAAAGCTTTGGTTGGCCCAAGGCCATAATAGAAGACACTTACTAAAGATGCCACACAATAGTACTAAAACCAAAAGCATGTGGTTGATAAGCAAACTTCTTAATCACCTTAACGGTAAATCATCACCATTACCATTTCCTCAAATTGCCAACTATGACAATGAATTGGCAGTCATTAGAGTTTTGGATATTTGCTCCAACTCTCTCTATATTCTAAGTTCAAATCTTGCCAAGGACTGGCAGAACTACTAGAGGGTTGGATAAGATGCTTTGCAGTATCTGTTCCAGCTTTTTGCATTCTGACAGCAAAGCCTGCCATGACACTGGTGTGAAGCTGCATCAACCTAAATTGGCAGTTTTTCCTCTTAGATAACAAGGTAAGGAGAAGGGAGACCTATTGTTTGACCATGGTCATGCTGGAGCACTGTCTTGAAGGGCTTAACCCAGTGGTTCTCAACCATTTTTTTTGCCTATGGATCTCTTTGATTCCTATTTTACTCTACTGGACTCTCACAGCCATTTGATGTTTAAAAAGGTCACATTATATTTCTGTAATCAATAATTATTATTATTAGGAATTGTATAAACAAAAATGTTGAAAGATTTTGTGTATTTGTAAAAACATAACCAATTTATTGCGTGTAAAATCTTACGCAGACTCCAGTTAAGAACCACTGGTTTAACTGAACAAATTGACCACAGCACTTATTCAATTAGTCTCCTTTGGCAAATAAATCAACAATGGTTGTCAAGCAGTGGTGGGAGACAAACATATGTGACAGATTTCCATACTGTTTCTGCCTACCAAACTCACAAGGCATTGATTGGCCTAGGGCTATAATAGAAGACACTCAGCCAAGGTGCTGTGCAGCATGACCGAGAGCAAGCTTCTTAACCACACAGCTATGATTGCAAGAATTTTGTCCTTTTCGTTCAATTAATGACCTCATGACCCATCATCAAATACTACATAAATGTATGCAGTGAAAATGGGCAGCATCGATATAGTAAACAGAGCAAGTACATAAGGATTTAAAACAAGAAATCAATCAAAAAAGCAAATTCTTACTTTGATTTTATCAGCATCCATGGGTGTATTTGCAACAAGAATCTTGGCATTTTCTATCCTTTTAGGCTGGTTGACACCAATCTTTTTGTCAAGAAGAAAACCTGAAAAGAGGAATGCAATTCAAAATTAATATGATGAGAAAACTAAAGGGAGATGAAACCTACTTTTATAGATTCTGGTACAGGTGTGTTTCTAAATCAGAACCACAGGTGTAAACCCTTACCACTGCCGACCCAGTGTTACAACCTAAGTAGGTTGGATGGTGTGCCAGGTACTGGCAAGCTGGAGGGCTGCACCAGGCACCAGTCATCTGTTTTGGTATGGTTTCTACAACTGGATGCCCTTCCTAATACCAATCACTTTACAGAGTGCTTTTTATGTGGTGCCAAACTAATATCACTACACAACAGTTGTATCCATTGTCTCCCCTGATGCCATTACCAGAATTTCTGACCAACTATATTAGAAACACAACATATATACTGAACACTCTATCCACTACTGAATTGCACCTCTCTGTAGGAATTTCCAGCTCTTGTCACCAAACCATAACCCCCATCTAACATCACTACTACACATCATTTAATATCCACTTTGCTATCCCTGCAAGGGCCAGACATTTCCTGGAAACGAACAGCATAATTAGTATGATGGTGATGCTCATTTATAATAGTTATATTATGTCCAGACAATGGGGAAAACAAACGTGTATTTTAATTGGTTTCAGAGGCTGTGGTGATGCTAATGGGCTTCTTTTCATTTCCCTTTACCAAATTCAATCACAAGGTGTTAGTTAGGTGATCCAGGGCTATGGAAGAAAATACTTGCCCAAGTTATGGCACAGTGGGAACGAATGCAAGACCATGTGACTGGGAAGAATGCTGCTCAACCACACCAATTGCAGGGTAGCACCATTCAAATATTGGTTTAGATGTCTTGAACTTCACAGCAGAGATTGACACTGTAGCTACATGAACAAACAAAGCATTACTCACCTTCATCAAGATAAGAATCTTTCATTCCACTTCCTAACTTCTTAATGATTTGGATGACAGAAATGTCAATGTTTCCCTGGAATCAAAGGACATTGATTTATGATTAACATTCTGAAATAATCTTTTTTTATTAAACTAAAAAGAAAATAAGGCTATGACACAGTGTCTGGAGTCAGACTTGGGACACCATTTCACTGAGGCACCCAACTCATCAAGTGTTACAAATTGGTGTTATTTAAGTATGCCCCTGGTTTCACATAGGATAATCTAATGCTACTTCTCTATTGAACAAACAAGGACACGTATACAGGATAACTTGATCTGCTGAAATAGGACAAAATCTCCCTCAAATTACATTCTACTGTGAAATAAAAAAACAAGCTGGATAATGTAGTCATGTAACCTCTGATACACTGTGCCTGAATAATCGAAAGTCTGCTCAACCAGAATTGACCTGAGGTTAAGCAACTATGTGAGAAGGCACTGGAAATGAAAACACATAAATAACACTCCCTATAACTACAACATAATGGATGTTCAGTGTGGTGTGTTGAAGCTGAGAATTTTGTCTCCCCACAGTCCAGGTAGGGATCAGCAACTTCTTTGTTTATATTTGCCCATAGCCTACACATAATATTTGTTGTTATATCCGTTTTTCCACGCTAACAGAAGGAAATTAAGACGATATCTTAACAGTTGGACATTCTATCACTAACACTTATTTTTTTACTTTACAAACCTTCAAAAAAATCTCCCAAAATTTGCAGCACTCAGATATCATGTACAATATTGGAGAGTGTAACTCAATTGTTTACATGAAACCACGTATTTTCACAAATGTACTAATGAGGCTTGCATTGAAATTCTCAGGTGACTTTGGGTGGTTTGCTAATAATGGCTTCAAATTTTGGCACAAGACCAGTAATTTCAGGGGAGGGGATAAATCAACTGCATCAACCGCAGTGATCAACCAGTACTTATGATTTCTGTCTTAGGAATAAAGCTATATTCATAGTGTAAAATGATTATAGTATTGAAACTAGTAAAAGAATAACAGGGATAAACGTCAGAGTGTAAGTATCTTGAGAGAAAAGCTGAACATTAGAAGCATCAGTTGTGGCGTGCAAGAGAGACGATTGCGCTGGTATGGACATGTGGTGAGAATGGAGGAGGATAGCTGCGTGAAAAAGTGCCACACCCTAACAGTTGAGGGAACCCGTGGAAGAGGTAGGCCCAGGAAGACCTGGGCTGAGGTGGTG
>NC_068999.1:36893643-36901642 GCF_001194135.2 Octopus bimaculoides | reverse complement strand
ACACCATTTCGAGCGTGGCCGTTTTCGTGCGGGTGACACGTAAAAGCACCCACTACACTCTCTGAGTGGTTGGCGTTAGGAAGGGCATCCAGCTGTAGAAACTCTGCCAAATCAGACTGGAGCCTGGTGTTGCCATCCGGTTTCACCAGTCCTCAGTCAAATCGTCCAACCCATGCTAGCATGGAAAGCGGACGTTAAACGATGATGATGATGATGATGAAACGGCAACAATCAGTGACATACAAACTCAGAATGAAACTAAATACAACACACCAGTTAGTATGATACTCTGCCAGTTCTGATAATCCTTCACCCTAAGAGAACTCACATTTTATTAACAGTGTTTGAGCCTCATAACATAAAGGGACGTAATTAAAGACAACATGGCATTTTGATTAAAGCCATACCACATTACAAAATGATAACTACAATACAATACCTTGAGTTTAAGAACAGCGTTAACTGCAAGCTCAGCAAAATGGTCACTGTGTTGAGTAAGAATTTTGGACCCAAGAGTTGTTAGTGCTATGTTCTTTAAATCTTGACGGAATTTTACAGGATCATTACTACAAATAAGGAAACAATTTGCAATTGGTATATTTTATATAGATACAACATACAGGGAAAAATTAGTTATTAATAGTAGCAGAAATGCAGGCATCAAGCTGTAGTCAACTGTTCAAGCCTGGTATGGCTCAGACGAAATTTGTTGAGGCAGATTTCTAAGGCTAGATGCTCTTCTTGTTGAGCGAGCTGATATTCTCCCTTAGTCTGGACATTTTTTTCAAAGAAGATTGTAAACAAACACTGATGTTTCTTTATAATTAACACCTGACTTTGAGTCAAAGAGACATACACACACATATATAACAGGCCTTTTGCCATTTTCTGCCCAACAAATTTACTCATACAGCTTTGATTGGCCTGGTGCTATAGTAGAAGACACATGCCCAAGATACTGAGTGCCATGGACTAAATCTGAAACCACATGGCTACAAGGTAAAACTCTTAACCATACAGCAATGCCTGTACCTAACTATAAGATAGCAAACAATGGCACTCTCTTTAATCTTGCTTGGGGTGGGATGGGTGGAGTAAACAAATGGAGACAATGTAGGGTGGAGAGAAAACATTACACTTGCTGATCCACCTCAAAGTGTACATACAAGCAAGACATGGTCTCTAACACACCTAAACAGGTAATAACTCCAAATAATAAATTGTAATAACTCATCCAGTGCCTGTTAGCATAGAAAAATATAATTATGTAATGTATTTTTATATTAATAATGTAAAAATATGTTAAGATAAATGAACAAACAATAACTAATAGTTATTGTTTGTTCATTTAGCTGGTCTGTTTCCCATGCTGGCATGGCTAAGACGAGAAAATTGAAAAAGGATTATTATGGCTGGACACTCTTAACTTGTATCTATAGACATTTATTTATACGTATGTATATTTGTGTCTACTTGTTGTAAATGAATCTCAGTCATTATCAATATTCTGCAAAAACATGTCTGGCTGCGGGGAAATATTACCTTGCATGGAAACTAGAATGGATTGGCAACAGGAAGGGCCATAGAAAATCTACCTCAATAAACTCTTACTAAGAATGGAAAATTGGAGGTTGAAACAATGATGTAACCTACAGTTCATTTAGCAAGTGACATATTGAACTGGGCCATATATGGGTGCACAACATTGAGTAAGTGGTGATGAAAGACGTGTGAAACATACCCGTTGTCATTTGCTGATTTCTCTAAAGCTTCCCTAGCAACAGCAGTTGCTTTCCTCCATCCAGAAATGATGGTCTGTGGATGGATCTTCATGCGGATTAGATTCTCAGCTTCCTGAAAACAAACATAAGCAACTGATATATGTAGTGAGAGAAAAATATAAAGGATCATTTATATAACAAAATACCAAATCTGGAAGTGAGGTTTCATTCTTGTGGCAGCAACAGCAGAGCCATGACCATTACCAAGGATACACTGGATAATGTCATCTCTCATATACTGAGGCAGTGGCAGCTACAACCCCAACTGTTCAGACACCGATGGTCCTGAACCTTTTGTAATCTGCACTTATTAATAGCAGGAACTTCAAATTTTCATGGTTGCCAGACTAGTTTACTGGTACCTTGCACAGTAAGTATTAATAAAACGTATATCGTTCTTACTAATTCTTTTATTCTTTCATGCATTTCAGCCTTAAGGCTGTGGAGTGAACCTGGAACCTTTCACACACCAAAGCGAACACTCTACCAATGAGCTACATTATTTAAGTTAATTTAATTATTTAATCTAGAGTGTATTCATCGTAGTGACCATTCCTGGTTCATAAAAATTGGTAATCTGGAATAGCTTTGGAACAGAAGGTTCCAGAAAAACCAATGTTGTATACATGTATACAACTGTTTAATCAGAGCTAACTTGAGGTTAAACAGCAGTCAAGTAGAAAAGTCATATACTCAAGCAGATGTCTGGGTGGCAGGTTTTCTTTGGAGTAAAATATTTTATTCAGCAACTGTATATCCTTCTTACTGCTAGTCCCCTATCTAGAGAGTAAGGCTAATGGATGCAGTAAGGTTTGAACCTGTAAACTAGGAGATCAACAGTCTGGCTTTATGATACACAAAACATGCAAGATATTTGGTTGATTTAGACTTTTACCTTTAAAAGTTCACAAGCCAAAACAACAACTGATGTGGTACCATCACCAACTTCATCATCTTGAACTCTGGAGATATCTGCAACAAGGAAACAATGATAAAAAAAAAAGATTTATACAGATGAATTCCATTTATCTCAATAACTTTCAAGTATAACGCAAAGTCTTTTTCACAGTGTAGAACCAGAATATTACTGGTGACAAGCAGCTTACAACAATGAGTGAGTTTCTTGTGAAGCATACAATTTAATAGTTGTGGCTATAACATACCATAAGACTCCAGGGAGGCATGAATACTACAAATCCCCAACACCATAATGTCAAGAGACAATTAGTCCTCAATCATCATCACCATTATCGTTTAATGTCAATCTTCTATGCATGCATGGGTAGGATGGTTGACAGGAGCTGGCCAGGTAGAAAACTACCCTAGGCTACTGTGTCTGTTTTGGCAGTGTTTTTATGGTTGAATGACCTTCCTAATACCAACCATTCAAACTTCAATGCACACACACTTTGCTAGTTAACTTGTTCTAATTATTACTCCTCTTCCTCATCATTTAACACTCGTTTTCCATGCTGGTGTTGTTTTTTACGGCCAGCTGCCCCATCCACTTTACAGAGTACACTGGGTGCTTTTTATGTGGTACCAGTACCCCAGGGTCACTGAGTGGCTTGCAAGTCAGGGACATCTCAGTTGAGAGGGGGAGAGGAACTGAGAGAAGTGGCTGTGTGCCAGGGACAGCTTTCTTACTACAGGAGATACTTGGCTACTCATGTAAGACAAGGAAGTGGATGGTAATTTCGCTTTTGGCTTAACCAATAGGTTCATTTATTGCCTATTGCCTTATGCATTGTTTTGGGGCAGCTACAACTTTCTTACTCTACCATCCCATCCCATCTATGTTCTGATACCTGTTCCTTGTAAGGATGTCCTGGCACTTCATCACCATTTCCATCCAGTTGGGTAACCATGTACTTCCTCTACATAGTTTAGCATTGTGCAAAAAGCTTCTAGTAACTTTACCATCAGTTTAGGTAAGCAACATATAACAGATCTCTCAATATATTTCTGTTTTAAAAACATGAAAGATGCATTAGACACTGTAGTCCTTGACATGCACCCAAAAAGACATGATGGTCAAGTCTGGAACACCTTTGCTCATAGGTCTGATTGATCAGAAATGACCTAGGGCTAAAAATTGTACAGTAAAACACGAACACTTACCAACAAGAACCTTTGCTGCAGGATTATCAACTCCAAGTGACTTAAGAATAGTGGCACCATCATTGGTTACTTCAATGGCATTTTCTCCTCTGCCTTGCTTCAATAAGATTTTATCCTAGCAAAGAGCAAAATAGAAACAAACATGATACAGTAAAACTTGATTATAATCAGCAATTAGAAGTAAATCAGAAGAGCTTCTGAGTTTCGAGAAAGCAAAACAATAATTTTGCATTAATCTAAGAAAAAGTGAATTCTTACCATTCCTTTTGGTCCCAGAGTACTTTTTACTACATCTCCAATAGTAATAGCGCCAGCAAAGTATGACTGAAAGAGGAGGAGAAAATCATGATCAATTTACAGATTGTCTAAAACAAGGAATAATATTGGTTTCAAATTGTGACAACCCCAGAGTTTAACTGGTATTTATTTTATTGACCCCCCAAAAGGATAAAAGGCAAAGTCAACCTCAGCAGAAAGTAAAGACTGACAAAATACCACTAAGCATTTTTCCTGCACTTTTCTTGTTGCCTTTACAAGAAACAATACTATTATTAATTCTTTATTGTGTGATATATATATATATTTAGATTGAACTGCAATACTTGGTCACCATAGCCAAGACACTATATATTACTATTCAGTTATCAGTGTAGGTAGAAGCTGCACAAGTATTGATTTCAATTCCTCCTGCTGAAATATCTACAAGTGGGAGACTAATGATTTTTCACCAATACACTTACAAACTCATGATGGGCACCAAGCAATTACAAAATAGGGACTGAACCAAATTTCTGAAGCACACATTCATGGTTGCATTATTAAAGTGTCATTAAGGATGAAATCAACACTGGATCAATTTTACATTTTAACAATTTTAGATCTCAAGATAATATTAACTCTTTAGCTTTTAAACCAGCTATATTCGGACAAAATATTCTACCTGTTTTATCTCCAAACCAGCAAGATCTGGCTTCTCACACACATCCTACAATGTCATTCTAAAACTAAAACAATCACATCACTGAGATCTCAAAGCTATGAGATAGTTCATGGTCAATTCAAAACAATGAAAAGAATTAAGCATTGCATTTGACAGACTGATCTGAATGCTAAATGGTTGAATTAGTAAATCTTAGCTCATTAAGAATGCTATTTCTTTTAACAAAATGTCTGAAGAAAAATAGAAAACAAATTGTCCAATTACTGATCATACTCAGTGAAAATATCTATCATTAGATATTTTTCCAAGGAATATAATGAATTTTGTGTATGACCAAAACCCCCACACTATTTAAATCATATAAAGAAACCAAAAACTATCGAAATATTGTTTCAAATTTTTGCACAAGGCCAGCAACTTCGGGGATGGGGTAAGTCAATTACATTAACCCCAGTATTCAACTGGTACTTATTTTATCGATCTTGAAAGGATGAAAAGCAAAGTTGACTTCAGTGGAATTTGAACCCAGAACATAAAGACGAAATGCTGCCAAGTTTTTGCCCTGTGTGCTTACAATTCTGCTTTAAAAACAACTGAAATATTGTCAATTAATTTACAGGAAGAGATTCATCCAAGATACTTACAAGACGAGCTATTTCAGACTTTTCTTCCTCAGCACCAGAGCTGAGAATCTGAACAGGATTCATTGGATTGATATAATTCTGTTGTAATAAAATAGAAAAACAACAACACACATTAAATAATGTTATAAACACATGTTCAAAAAATTTGTACCAAACAGTAATTTTACTACTTAGGGATTTCACCTATTATCCCATTAACCTGTTTGTGACCATATTTCTAATGAATATACTACTTACTCTTTACTCTTTTACTTGTTTCAGTCATTTGACTGCGGCCATGCTGGAACATCGCCTTTAGTCGAGCAAATCGACCCTGGGACTTATTCTTTGGAAGCCTAGTACTTATTCTATCGGTCTCTTTTTGCCGAACCGCTAAGTTACGGGGGACATAAACACACTAGCATCGGTTGTCAAGCAATGCTAGGAGGACAAACACAGACACACAAACATATATATATATATATACATATATACGACGAGCTTCTTTCAGTTTCTGTCTACCAAATCCACTCACAAGGCTTTGGTTGGCCGGAGGCTATAGTAGAAGACACTTGCCCAAGGTGCCGCGCAGTGGGACTGAACCCGGAACCATGTGGTTGGTAAGCAAGCTACTTACCACACAGCCACTCCTGTGAATTTCCGTTTTACTTTTTAAAATAATCAAGAATGTGAAAAGATTTAAGTAAATAATTAACTTCAACATCTATTTCTATGTCAAACAGGTATTTCAGTCTCAGCATATACTAAGTTAAGGGCATCACCTTTAAGGGTTTTAGCCAATTACATTGATACTAGTTCTTAAGCCAAGTACTTTTGTGACAAGGCTGGGCTTTTTGAATTTCAGGTGCTACTCATTTTTTGCCAGGAGAGTGAACCATAGCAATGTGAAATAGAGTGACTTGCTCAAGGACACAACATGTCACTGCAAATCAAACCCATGACCTTACAATTATGAGTTGAACAGACACACATGCAGGTGCAGTATGGCCAGATGGCTAGGAAATTCATTTTGCAACCAAGAGATCTTGGGCTCAATCCCACCGTGCGGTATCTTGAGCAAATGTAATTTTCTATAGCCTCAGATCAACCCATACCTTGTGAGTGAAACAGAGTAGATAGAAAATCATATAGAAGCTTATTGGGTGGATGGTATTTGTAATTTAAAAAAGGTATAGCCTTGTCACACACAGTGACATGCTGATTCTACTTGAGTATTATGTTAAAAGCATTATGGAATGCTTGGCTACTTATATGCAAATTCAGTTGATCAAACTAAATCCTCATTACCAAAAGATGGAGAGTAACCATATGTGTGTGTGAGTGTATATATAACCTTTTCTCTTTCTAATGAAGAGCCAAGCATGAAATGTCATACCCCTTCTTTCTTCCATCTTAAACTGAGCAACAATCTAATACATACAATATATGTCTTTTAGACTGTTTTTATTTTTGATTTGCTTCTATGTGTGTGTGCATTTATATATATATATATATATATATATATATATATATAGGTACTACTAAAGCAGCGTGGTCCTGAACGCACAAGCTAGTCGTGAGTGGGTGATCCTACAAAAAGTGCGTGTGCGCAAATGAATACGTGTTTAGGGTTAGGGATAGGGTTAGGATTAGGATCGACCACTCACGACTAGCTACCGCGGACGCGCGACTGCGCGTTCAGGACCACGCTGCTTTAGTAGTACCATATATATATATATATAAAACAAGCTAACAGGCTTCCATTGTTTCCCCTACTAAATTTTATCCACATGGTGTTGGTAAAACTAATAGAAGACACTTTTTTAATGTGCTGAACAGTGGAATTGAAATTCAAAACCATGCAGTTGTGAAGCAAACTTCTTAACCACACAGCTATGCCTACACTCATACACAGAGTGTGTGTCGTACAATGTCATTTTACACCAATGGATAGTAACATACTTACGGAGAAAGCAGGCAAAGAGTTTGCCTTCTATGTGTCATTTTATATCAACGGGTAGCCATTATTATTACAAAATAACAAACATCATAGATTAAGACTGAAGAACAGATGGGTTGTAATGTTGGTGAATTGAGTCTTAACTAAGAATAAGGGGATAAAGATAACATCGTGTAGGGTGTGTGTGCTGTTAGAAGTGACAAGTGAGATTTGGCTGTTATTTCTAGCATGGGATCTTGTTCAAAACGGGGGCACCAGTATTTTCTTAACGAAACACTTTGAAACTTGGGACACTGGTAGAATGTGTCATATAAAACATCTTTTTCTTTTAGTCTTCTTAACAAAAAAACGTACATCGCAAGTTATTTCATGTTAAAGTTGTCGTATTTCTGTAATTTCAACCAATCACTGACGTCTATTCAGCTGAATAGAGTTACTGCTGGCCGATCATAAAAATGTTATTCCCTGTGACATATTTCATCCGGTTTAATCGTAATTTATACGCATATATTGTTTATATAATAAATTACGCTGTGCGTATCTATGTGTGTAACAATTTTAGAGTTCGGATTCT
>NC_068999.1:36886295-36893142 GCF_001194135.2 Octopus bimaculoides | reverse complement strand
GGGGGGGAGGTTCAGATTATATATTGTCCATCTGGACCTCGAAAAGATTAACCAAAGTGCCTATTGGTATTTAGAAGCGGCCCTTTACATTTGCCAACTCCGTTTTCATCCCGCTAGAGTAAAATAAATAACAAATATTAACGTCAATTTATATTCCTAACGGTAAATGGCAGGACGTTCAATGATGATGACAATTTCTACTTAAGGCCCAGAATGCGGTATTTTATAGGACATGAAATAAATTGAAAATAGTGTAGTTCCTACTGATCGCAACCGCATCACAACTCGTTCCAGGCAGTCTATTTCTTGCTTTACAATTGTCGCTAAGTTACTGACGCACGGGCAAATATATAAGGGTTGCACAGGCAACTATGTAAAGAATATTCATAATCAATAATCCCGTTCCACAGTATATTACAGGTACTGGATGTATTATAGTGACCGCTCCCCCAACTTCATAAAAAAGACGATACTGTCAGGATTTGAACTCAGAACGAGTAGGATGAGAAAATAAGCATTGTAATATATTAAGCTTACAACTCCCAACTCTCATCATCACAATAACAATGGAGATGATAGAAGTAGGTAACTGATTAGTCATAAAGGCAAATGACATGCAAATCAATCAATACCATTATTACAAAGATTTCAAACATAGATATTATAACCCTTATTTTTTTCGGAGGGGGTGAATGTTAGAAAGAAAGAACAAATAGAACAGTCGATTAAAGCGCGACTATCATATTAGATTGAATATGTTACTAGGTAATGGTTCAGCTTGTGGGTACCAGCAATATTTGATTGAATAGGGAGCGTAAGAAACGGAACTCTAAATACCGCAAATCATTTTGTCTACAATTATTTATTAATATTAATAATAATTAGCAACAAAAAAAAAAAAAGGATACTTTCATGCAGCTAATGATTATTATTAATATACAATTCATAGTAACAAATGACAACAAGAATGTGAGTTAAAAGATAGCAAGAATGCCGGTTTTGGCGAAGTCGTTGGTGTCTTTCTTCTGCACCGCGTGGTTTCAAAGATGGGCTGACATGAAACCCCGGTGCCTGCTTAGTCACTGTTTAATTAAAATGAATGCAGGCAGATAATTAGCAGATTAAAAAGCAAGTACAGTAAATAACACTCAGATATATACAGTAAACGATATGAATTAATAAAACTTGCCATTGTGAAGTTTCTTCTCAAATAGAAATTGTTGCCGCAGCTTGAGTTGAAACTTCTAGAAATCTCGAGTGGCGACCGGATATAGTTTGTGATGGAGACAGACGGGTAATATTAGCGAGAAGATAACTGGCTATAGAAAGAGAAATGAAAAAGCGAAACGAAATAGGATTATTTATTGGTGTGGTATTATATAAAAATATTTATAAGTGCAATTAAGTTGATTGAAATAATATCAAATTACGAAAACATTAATAAGAAAAAAAATATGTAATTCAAGTTATGAAATAATTGGGGAAACAAAATGGAAAGAAGAAGTTTGTATTTCTTTTAAACAAACAATCCGAAACGAAAAATAGAGAAGAAAAAATCCTACTTTTCTTTACATGCTTGCTGTGGCTGGGAAGTGCAACTAGTCTGCACGGAGATAGATAATCATATGTCTTATGTTAATTTATACGAGACATCGGATACCTATTATCGGAGTCTGCGAACCGGTTCCGATTTTTAATTAGAGCCAATTCAAATCGCTTACTATGCTTATAATTATCGTGAAAGAATCGCAACGCAAGTCTAAGCATTTATACCCACTGAAATGAGATGTTGTGACGTTTATACATTTCGCAGGAATGTTAAGTGTAAACAAAGTGTAAGGTCATTAACAAGATATCGAAAACAGTTTGGCCTACACGATTTGCGTATTGCAAATATAAAAGTATCAATTGTCGGAATAGTACATTGATTAGGCTTAAAAAAATTTTTCTTGTATTTTTGCTTATTTTTCTTTTTATTTTACACTACACCCTCCCATCCACCTACAATTGGATTTATGGTTACAGCATGCCTAATTACATAAATATTTTACATGAAAATATAAACCCAAAACACGAAAATATATTCATGAGCGACGAAAAACAAAAACGAAACAAAACAATTCAACACTAAGTGTATCAATCGGTCGCACGTCACAAGAATCAGCGGAACTTTTTATCGAAGCAAGTTAACACGCTTGCGGCATTATCGCTGAGGGTTAGGGTTAGGGTTTTAGGGTTAGGGTTAGGGAATTCCGTCCCTAATCCTAACCGTAACCCTAACTGTAACCCTAAAACCTTTACCCCAACACCCTAGTGAAAATCGTGCGGGTATTAATCTGAAAATTTACCGAAATTGTTCACCGACAAGTCTCAATACTCTAGAATTTTGTTAGTTCGGCTACGGAAGCAGTGACCTTTCCATTTCCCTCAGCATCCAGGATGTGGGGTGTGGGGGAACAGGAGTCTCAGACTGTGGCGTCCCAGACGAGGCACCTACTCTTACCCAGGGACAAAGGGTAAGACTACCTGGTCTCCTTCCATCACTTCTGGATAATCCCGCTGGCTCGAGAACCGAGGGGATATTTACTTGACCAAATTTAGCTCAGTGTGACGAGCGAAATGAGCAGCATTTAGGCGGCAAGAAAAACCATGAAGGTCTATGGAGTCAAGAGGTCTACCAGAGTCCTCCATTCTGAGTGCAATGGAAGTGCAGAGCTCATCCAGACTTAGTAGACCGCCAATGACCCTGAGAATTTCGCACTTAGAGAAAGTAGGCGACACCTTGAAAATTGATCAGATTGATCAAAGAGAGAGTTGAAGGTATCACTTGAACGTAGATTGTCCTATACCCTCTGCTTCCGTCCATCCTCATCTGTATCAGGAACTGACAAACCCAACTTACTCCAATGTAGCAGAGCTTTATCAATCTCCCTATTGGAACTAGTCTATGTTGGAAAGGGGAGGATGTTGCTTACCAAAGGGGAGTAAGCATAGATGGAGAGAAGAGACAGAGACGAGTACTTATATAATCTTAGACCCCTGCCCCCCAACCGTTTGGGCAGATCAACCTGGACGCGGGACTCTGGAGAAAGTCTGACATTGACCAAGCATTTGTGTTCCCTGAAGATAAGGTCGTCAAAGCATTGGTGGGGTTCAATTGCCTCAAGGTTTTTTTAATAGTTGCTCAAGGTTAGCCATCTTGGATCGAAAGATGAACATGAAAGCTCGGTCAGTAATTGGGGCTCCAATAGAACATCATGCCGATGAGAGAGGAAGGTATCTGTAAACAGGTTGATAGTCTGATAATGTGAAACTAGATGATTGAGGAGCCAGATCTCGCATCTGGAATCGTTGTCGCATACGCCCTACGACCAAGTTCCTCAATAATCGTCCACTCAGTTGCAAAGAACTTATCAGGAGCCCGCCCCCACCGCCAATATGCATCGTCAAGATACAAGACATTCAAGTCCAGACCAACTCCCATCTTAATAACGTCATCGATACCCAGTGCAAGCAGAACAGGTCCGAGTGGATCACCCTGTTGGGTTCCAGAGGCAGATGGGACGAGATGGTCACTAAAGGAGAGGTAAGAGGGCTCCCGATAAGCTTGCCAAGCAAAGTGGTTGAGCAGTGGGGAATTCTCCCTTACTGAACGGAGGATGATATCCAACTGATGAAATTCCTGAAACCTAGTTTGAGGATGGCCTTTGGGGTCTCGGAAGGCAAGTTGGTGAGAGCTCTAGAGGCATGAGCAGCAGCTTCACAACCTAGCGTGGTACCCATCCCTATCTGAGTAGGGGAAAATTCGGTGGATAGGCAGTCTGAAACCAAGGACAAACACACTTTCGCTGTGATCCGAAGCAGAGTATACCCAATTACTATGAAGTGGAGGTTACCATTGGTCTTTGTGAGACCAAACTATTTAGTCCCAAAGAACACGGAGCGAATGTAGGGAAGAACACTCTCTGACGAGAATATGTTGACAGGGAAATACCATGCTGAGGTCATAGACAAGCAATCCCACAGGAAAGGATGCAATCGCCTTCCCAACGTTGTCCGAGGTGAAAATAGCTTGTAAAAATACTTAGAGGGTCGGGCCAGTACAGGTAGTCACCCGGAGGATGTTTCTTTTTCAATGGATTAAGGGGATCTGTTGTGCACTGAACGAGGGAGGACAAAAGAGAAGAGACGAACAACCCCTTTTATGTCCGATTCTCTGAATTTGGCATTAATGGACTTCTTTAAGTACGGTGAGCGTCCATTGTTTGGAACTGTGGTGATCACCGATCTGAGATGAACAGTGGTTGGAGTGGACTCGAACAACTCGAATTGCCGTTTTAGGGAAGATTTGAGGGATCCAGTATTCGCGTTAGTCACGTGGAGAGACCAGAGGGAATAAAAACAGTTTCTGCCAATTTGAGGTGTTGTAGACGTTTTTCAACAGCTTAGAGAGAGACATGAGCGAAGCAAGTTCGAGTTCGCTTTGGGATCCGGTTGATGAGCTTCAACTAGAAGAAGCTCCGGAGGGTGGTGACAAAATCTTTAACTAGGATCTTGGTACCAGAGCAAGATTTTGGCCTATGAAGTATGTCGGAGCTGAAGTGGCATTAGTTGCATGCCCAGTTCGAAAAACTTTCGGCTTGAACCTTAATAATGCCAACGCAACTCCTTTGATAACTAAGGCTTGGACTACACAAGTGACATTTGATTGTCTTCAAATAACGACTTGTACAGGTACAGAGAAGACAACTTAGAGGTGAATTGACGGCATAAGTAGGATCGACATTAGAATTAGAATTCAGATGGAGAGGGGATGGTGGTGGAGGAAGGTTAGCGATGGAGGTGGAGAAGGAGATCGGTGAACAGCATTAACTTGGCAGTTGACTCGTTTGGAGGCGGGAGGCTAGCTGTTACGGTAGGATCCGAATTTATAATATTTTAAAAGATGGATTTTCTCTTCATTCACTTCGTAGAAGATAAAATAAAATTGACGTAGAAGTGAAAACTAAATAATTGCAGAAATTGTACTTGATATTATAAGTCTTACCTAAAAAAAAACAAAAACAAAAAGAACAAAAGCAAAATACGAATTCAATTGATTAAAGGGAAACAACTAGTGAAATGCTGATTGTCTCCCTTGTTAGTTGGCTCGTCTCTACATTAGTTTTGTCCGAATTACATCTAGTCACTTGACAGTCTTAGCTCGAGCCACCAGAAAGAAAACTCCAAACACTTGATTTATTCCTAAATATCATTTTCTACTCTAGGCACATGGCCCAAAATTTTGGGGGAAGGGACCAGTCGATTAGATCGCTTCCAGTACGCAACTGGTACTTAATTTATCGCCCTGTTTGTCTGTCACTCTTTCTCTCCCCCTTTGTCTCTCTACGCACACATTTTTTTTTTATTCTCTTACATGTTTCAGTCATTTGGCCGCGGTCATGCTGGGGCACCTCCTCAAACGGCTTTAGTCGAAGAAATCGACCCCAAGACTTATTCTTTTAAGCCCAGTACTTATTTTATGAGTCTCTTTTGCTGAACTGCTAATTTACGGGGATGTAAACGCACAAACATCGGTTGTATAGTTTAGTCGTTGCTAAAGTGACAACTGTACTCGTTGCTTATCGGTTCTAAATTGCGTATAGCCACCTTAATAGTTTATATATATATATGACAGGCTTCTTTCAGTTTTCGTCAACCAAATTCACTCACTAGGGTTTGGTTGGCCCGAGGCTATAGTAGGAGACACTTGCCCAAGGAGTCACGCAGAGGAACTGATCTCAGAACCATGTGGTTGGGGAGCAAGCTTCTTACCATTAGTATATATTTGCACGGCGAGTTTCTTCCAGTTTCTGTCTACAAACTCAACTAGGCTTTAGTTGTAGTAGAAGACATGGCCACGTGTGAACCTGAAGAGCAAACTTCTTACCACACAGCCATGCCTGTAATCACCTTTCTCTCTCTCTCTCTCTCCATATATATATATATATATATATATATATAATTTTAAAATAGGATAAAATCTTTATAACAAGTTATCAAGTAGTCAGCGTGAAAAAACGTCATAAGGGAAAAATTATAATTACTCCCTTTAAATATATTTATTTATATGAAGGGCATTACTACACATAAATGCCTCATGCTATGAGGGACTCTTACAGTCAAAACTACCATAATAAATACAGTGTACCGAACGTGAGGAAATGCAACTCTGGAAGCGAGTAATAAATACATTGTATTCATTGTTATTTTTGACTGTAAGAGTGGTTCCCAAACTTTTTCGGGCTGCCGCCTTTTGACACCCAGGTCACATTCCTAGTACCCTCACCCCAACTAACCATCACAAACATAGACCTCTTTCTGCAGCAAATTCAAAGCAACTGTATTTAACAAATTAAACTTAACCCAACGAACCCATTCTTTTGTTGTTTTTACATGAATCGCTACTCCATTATCGCTCCACTTTTCTTCAACGCCTCCTAGGAACTTTCCACCGTCTCAGGAGTCAAGGCTGCATGTGTTTGGAGTCATTAGTATATGATATATATATACAGGTATACCTCGGCTTAAGTAGTTTCAATTTAAGTCGTTCTCGATTATATATCGGTTTTCAAAAATGTTGTTGTTGGCACTCCGTCGCTTACGACGTCGAGGGTTCCAGTTGATCCGATCAACGGAACAGCCTACTCGTGAAATTAACGTGCAAGTAGCTGAGCACTCCACAGACACGTGTACTCTTAACGTAGTTCTCGGGGATATTCAGCGTGACACAGTGTGACAAGGCTGACCCTTTGAATTACAGGCACAACAGAAACAGGAAGTTAGAGTGAGTGAAAGAGTACAGCAG
>NC_068999.1:36881084-36884258 GCF_001194135.2 Octopus bimaculoides | reverse complement strand
AGAGAGAGAGAGAGAGAGAGAGAGAGAGAGAGAGAGAGAGAGAGAGAGAATTCTGGAGAGATGCACTTTTTGGTCTCTTTATAAGTGTTTTGTGTGGAATATGTTGACCGAGACACATTAGTCACAAGAAGGAAAAAGCGAGTGTTTAAGGTTTATTTGACGGAGGTGACTCACCAATTCAGAGGAGGAACAGAAACTGTTAGTGTAGCAATAAAAATAAGAAGATAAAAAACAATTAACTACAGTTTGCCTGTGGGTTAACGTTTGCAATATTTAGGTGAGCTAATCGGTCAAACGCTTTCTTTCCGATATGGTTTAGGATGATTGCCGTGGCAGCAGCATCGGCGTTAGTTGCAGCAGCACTGTCCCTCATATTCTGATTAGCATTGCGAAAAAAGTACGTAAGACGGTCGACAAAATTTCAGTCAGCGTCGTTCCCCAAAATAATGCACGTGGTGCATTTTTTCTTTCTGCAGTTTCAGCTCAGAGCTGCGACCGTGCCGATGCACCGCCGTTTTGCTACACTTTTATTTCTGAGATCCTCCTCCAATATGTGACACTTGGTGAAGAATGGAGTTTGATGTAGCTATCTTCATTTGGACCTCTTGCCGTGAGGTAGGTTCATCTGGGACTCTCGACATGAAGAGGTCCAGCTTTGATTTAAAAACGATTACATCTACTTTATGCAGGTTCCTCAGGCTCTTTGGGAGAATATTAAAAAGCTGTGGGTTCCTGAAACCCAAACTGTTGCATTAACTGGACCTGAAGCGCGATGGTGTTGCTGGGATCTTTGGCACTATGCAGTGTCGTCCCGTTCTGGCATTGGTGTAGCTTTCAATGCCAAAATTTTGCACAATTCCTTCCAGGATCTTCCAGATGTATATTACTGCATATCTCTCCCGCCTTCTCTCCAAGGAGTAGAGTTTTAGCTGTTTCAGCCTTTCCCAGTAGCTGAGCAATTGCAAAGAGACGATCTTTTTTGTGAATCTTCTCTGGATTGCTTCAAGGTCCGCTGTTAATTTCACACTGGTGGGTGACCATAGCTGTGAGCAGTAATCCAGGCGGCTGAGGACGACTGTTCTCCAGAGGACCATCATGGTTTTCTTATCTCTAGTTCTAAATGTTCTCAGGATCCAGCCAGCCAGTCGTTTTCACTTTGTCACCATCCTGGTAATGTGCCCTTGGAAAGAGGTATCATCACTCATGTCGAGTGATGATATCTCTGGGCATTCCAGAAGTTTTGTTACTTATTTTAGGAGAGGCAGTTTATAACAGTTCTTATTTACTGTAATTTTAGTGTACTATTACGATACATCTAATAAGCTCATCGGCCAACTTTCATTCCTGATTGAAAAAGACAGCTATAAAAGCACATTGAATACACCTTACTAAACACTGTCTGTCACGGTCGACTAGTTTTCAGAAAGCAGTCGGGACGTGAAGACGATTTGGAAGTTGTAATAAGTTCTAATAAACTGATCTGTCAATTTTTGTTATTCCAGATTGAAGGAGACGGCTATAAAAGCACATTGAACACACTCTACTAAACACTGCTTGTTACAGTTGACTAGTTTTCAGGATACAGTGGAGCGTAAAGACAATTTGGAAGCTCGCTATGAAATAAAAATTTTGTTAAGCTGGGTAAAAACGCTACAGAAACTTATGTAATGTTCCAGACGGCTTAAGGATTAACTTTTTCGCTGGCACAAGAGTTTCAAGGACGATAGAGAGGATTTGAGACAATGAGAGATGTGGTTGAGAAAATTCGGAATTTCCTGGATGAAAACCGTCCTGTACCCATAGTGACAATAAGCATACAATCCGGAGTCAGTGTGGACAGTACACAGAGTTATTTTATGAAGCTCTGAATTTGTGCAAAATTTGGACTAAGTTTGTTCTCAGGGTGCTCAGTGACGAGCATCTTGGTAACCAACTCCTTGTCAGCGATGGGCATCAAAACTGTCTTTCACCCTTCTTACAGTTCAGACTTTTGCGTTCTGTAACTTTCGGTTGTTCTCCAAGCTGAAGGAGAACTTCAGGAGCAGTAGTTATGAAGATGAAGGAGGCTGTGCCAAGGATCCTGGATACCTTCATTTTGGAGGACTTCCATAGGGCTTTGGCGAAGTGGCTGGAGCGCCATAACAAATGCATTCAAGTTAGAGGATTCTACTCTGAAAAAAAATTAGAGCATGACACTTTTTTTAAAATTAATAAATGTCTCCCTTGAAAAAGTCTGAAAACTTCTGGAATGCATCTTGCATTTATAACATTCATTATGTGGGATTAGACATAACTAACCTATGTAATAATTTTCTTTCGACCTCTGGATTTTAGTGAAAACATTTCACAAATAAATGACACCGTCAAATTTGACGAAAATCAAGTAATGTATGTGTGTATTTTCAATCATATATTCACACACACGTCTATCTATCTATCTATCTATCTATCTATCTATCTATCTATCTATCTATCTATCTATCTATCTGCCTACCTACCTACCTACCTACCTACCTACCTACCTACTTACCTACCTACCTACCTACGATCACCCATCTTTAACAAGGTGGAGTAAGCTGTATTTGTCTGTCTAGTTACTATTGTCGTAAGAGGTTGTGTAGTGGATGAGGTTGAAATGACTGTGGACAGATATCTCTTTCTTCGGTCAAGCCTTCATCGACTTTTCTAAGTTCCGTTTGGAAAGAAAAGTGAGGATGGAGAGGGAGGTACTCTCTCCCACTGAATTTGTCAAAAGGTGGGTGACTGTGGCAAAATGATTAGGATTAGTGGAGCTGCTATAACCATTTGCAAGGGCTTGTATCCTGGATTGTTAGAGTGATTCTGGAGCTGTGGGCTTCCTTGATTGATCCTAGTTGGAGACTCCCTTGAAGGACTGCATCATACACATGGTGTCATATTGTTTCATTTTATATTTTTCTATCTAATCTTCCCGCCCCCTTTCTTCCTCTCACCTTTTTGTGCCAACACAGATTGTAAACACGCCTTTCAATGTCTTCCTTATCAGCTGCCCCCGTGGAAAATAAAAGGCCTCCTCCTCTTCCTCCTCCTCCTCCTCCTTCTTCTTCTTCTTCTTCTTCTTCTTCTTCTTCTTCTTCTTCTTCTTCTTCTTCTTCTTCTTCTTCTTCTTCTTCTTCTTCTTCTTCTTCTTCTTCT
>NC_068999.1:36878583-36879752 GCF_001194135.2 Octopus bimaculoides | reverse complement strand
ATTGAAGATATTGCAAAAAGCCGTAAATGTACTTCTTAGATAACCTTACGTATGAATTAAAAGTCTACCCATATATATGCCTGTATATACTCTCCTATATATATATATACATATATATGTATATATATATAAATATACATATATTTCATGTGTATATGTGTGTGTATGTATGTGTATGTATATGTATGTCTATCCATATATATGTGTGTGTATGTATATATGCATATATACATGTGTTTTTGTGTGCGTGTGTATATGTATATATATATGTATGTATGTATGTATGCATGTATGTATGTGTGTGTATTTTTAAATATTTGCCACTGGTCACTGATTTATTTCTCTTACCTCAGTTTCATATATATGTGTACACACACCCACACACAAACACACACACATACACATATGTAAATATATATATAAACACACATACATACTTACACACACACATACACACACAGACACACGTATATATACCTTTTATATACATTCAAATAAATATGTGTGTGTGTTTGTATGGATCGTACATACGTAAGTTACATAAGCATATATGCATACTGGCACTGTAAACATTTTATGACCACACAAATTCATACGCATATCTATACACACACATATACATGAACACATACATATCTATTCATCCATATATACATACGTACACGCGTATGTATGTGTGTGTATTATGGTTTAGCAAAGAAAAACTTGCTCAATGCTACTTTATGCAAATGTGCAGGTATTAAATATTCTCAAATGCAGTTGTAGCTAAGAAGAAAACTTTGTGTAATGTGTTCGATTTCTTTGTTTGCAAGACACCAAACCGGTATACATGCTTTTGTTTTAGTAACTATTTAATTTTTAAACTCTTTGGTTTATAATAATAATGGTTTCAAATTTTGGCACAAAGCCATCAAGATCGGTAAGGAGTAAATCGATTCCATCAACCTCAGTACTTATTTTATCGACCAGTAAAGGATGAAGTGTAAAGTCGACTTTGGTGGAATTTGAATTCAGAACGTAAAGATTTTGGCAGAATTTGAACTCAGAACGTAAAGACTTTGGCAGGATTTGAACTCAGAACGTAAAGACTTTGGCAGAATTTGATCTCAGAACGTAAAGACTTTGGCAGAATTTGATCTCAGAACGTAAAGACTTTGGCAGAATTTGAA
>NC_068999.1:36876180-36878543 GCF_001194135.2 Octopus bimaculoides | reverse complement strand
TTTTGGCAGAATTTGAACTCAGAACGTAAAGACTTTGGCAGGATTTGAACTCAGAACGTAAAGACTTTGGCAGAATTTGAACTCAGAACGTAAAGACTTTGGCAGGATTTGAACTCAGAACGTAAAGACTTTGGCAGAATTTGATCTCAGAACGTAAAGACTTTGGCAGAATTTGATCTCAGAACGTAAAGACTTTGGCAGAATTTGAACTCAGAATGTAAAGACTTTGGCAGAATTTGAACTCAGAACGTAAAGACTTTGGCAGAATTTGAACTCAGAACGTAAAGACTTTGGCAGAATTTGAACTCAGAACGTAAAGGCGAAACATTTTACCCGGCATGATAACGATCCTGATACCTCGCGGCTTTACTCGCGTACATTATATTGACGTTGTACACCACAAGAAAGTGGAGGCGCAATGGCCCAGTGGTTAGGGCAGTGGACTCGCGGTCATAGGATCGCAGTTTCGATTCCCAGACCGGGCGTTGTGAGTGTTTATTGAGCGAAAACACCTAAAGCTCCACGAGGTTCCGGCAGGGGATGATGGCGAACCCTGCTGTACTCTTTCACCACAACTTTCTCTCGCTCTTACTTCCTGTTTCTGTTGTGCCTGTAATTCAAAGGGCCAGCCTTGTCACACTGTGTCACGCTGAATATCCCCGAGAACTACGTTAAGGGTACACGTGTCTGTGGAGTGCTCAGCCACTTGCACGTTAATTTCACGAGCAGGCTGTTCCTTTGATCGGATCAACTGGAACCCTCGACGTCGTAAGCGACGGAGTGCCAACAACAACAACAATAACCACAAGAAAATATTTAACTTGCTGAAACAACAATGCTGTGAGATATGGCTCTTCTATTTAAATCAGCAACATAGTACGTTTGTTTAAAGGTATTAGGTATTGTTAAAGTCAAGATACAAATTAGAACTGAATGTAGTTTTTTGGTACATCGGAAGTTTTGGCAGTTACTACATGTTCATTGATAAAAATCATTCAACATCGGATTGCCGATATAAACACGTCATACATTTCTGAAACTTTGAAGAGTATGGGTGCTTTACTTGGGTCATTGAGTGAGGAATTCACATTGAGGAAAGGAATTCTAACATAATTTACTGCGGCTAAGACTCGTGCGTCTGAGTTAAACTTCTAAATGTCTCAAACACGTCGGGTGTCTGGTTAATATCAAGTTTTAGGTAAAATGAATAATAAATAGCTGAATCCTTATTAACTGATCACATTAGATATAGCCGGGGAAGAATCCGATGAAAACATAATGCTTGTATTTTATTTTATTACTTGTATAATACATGTATATGATACATATATAATACAAAACCACCTTAAAATACAAATTCAAAACCGAAGAAAATACAAACATAAACGAGGAAAGAAAAAAAAGAGCAAAAAGAGGAAGAAAGAGAGAAAAAGAGGAAAACTAGGAAGAAAGAAAAAGAAAGAAAAGAACATCAATTCAACACCAAGTGCCTCAAATAGTCGCACACGACAAGTTTCAACGGAACCTATTGAAGTAAGCCAATACGCTCACAGGCATTACCATGAGCAATTGCGAGGCTAAGGCATTGTAACAGGTAAACATCCTCACGGAGAAAAGCTCGGCAGTGCTCTATCAACTTGCTGAGTTAGAACACAGAGGCTCGGTTAATAATATAAAGGTTAAGATATTATCAACACATAGAACAGACACGACACAGAGGCTACATATATAGTAATAGAAAGACAGAGCCTCAACAGAAAATGCAAATGGAACGATAAAATCCTCCCTCACCACTGCACTACGCAACACGACGACTAAAGACAGAATGGAAGAAAAAAAAAAAGAGATTGATTCAAAAAGTATAATACATAAATCCATATACGCACGCACAAAAGACACGCATACACATACTAAAGATGAAATAAAAATAAATAAAAAACTAGAGACAAATAAGTAAATAAATGAAAATAAAATTACTATATGAAGTGTACTGATACAAACAATATAGTAAGCACAGCCGTACACACACGCACAAAGCACACATTCAAAACACATAGACACGCACGCACACACACCCACACACACACAGATACAGACGCAAACGCATGCGCAGATAAGGATACACAGCATAGAAAGACAAAATGGACAAAACAGAACAGGAGGAGACTCGTGAGATGGAAGAGTCGATGGAGAGGTGACAGGTGTGTGACGAAAGATTTCCAGACAATGGACATAAGATAAAATAAGAACAATAATAAACGAGTGGAGAACGAATATATAGTGTGTGTATTTATTTGGCAAGAAAAAAATGACCGTCCCGAAACATAACAATATGTGTGTATACACACACACACACACACACA
>NC_068999.1:36869172-36871672 GCF_001194135.2 Octopus bimaculoides | reverse complement strand
AGAAGCATGTTTTCTTATAAAGGCACAGGGGCATATATTTCGTGGCAAAGAATATGTTAATGTAACCGGTATCAGTACATTCTTTATACATTTTCTTTTCAGCTACCCACTCAGTTTTCAATGAGGGCAGATTTTGTTAGGGTGTGTGTGACTCTGTGTGTATGTGTGTGTGTGTGTGTGTGTGTGTGTGTGTGTGTGTGTGTGTGTGTGTGTGTGTGTGTGTGTGTGTGTGTGTGTGTGTGTGCGTGTGCGTGCGTGTGTATTGGCAGTAATATAGATTCTAAGACGTCGAGCTGGCAGAATCGTTAGAGCGCCGGCATTTCGTCCGTCTTTACGTTCTGAGTTCTAATTCCACCGAGGTCAATTTTGCCTTTCATCTTTTGGGAGTGGATAAAATAAATACCAGTTGAGCGCTGGAGTCAAGGTAATCGACATACTCCTCCCTCGAAATTTCTGGCCTTGTGCCAAAACCTGAAAGCAATATAGGGTCTTATAGATAGAGGATTAGGTAACAAATTGACAGAGTCGTTACAACAACAGAAAGAATAGCAATCTTGCGGTTTTGTTCCGGTCCTTTTAACTGTAAGATCAATTCTCACCAAAGTCAATTTTGCCTTTCATCCTTTCGGGGTCGATAAATAAAGTGACATATCAATACTGGAGTCGATTCTTCTCACTCGCTCTTTTTATTTTTATTTTTCTCTCTGGAAGAAAGCAGCTGTGGACTGATGGGGAAGGGATGAGCTCAGCCAAGACACGCTGCATCACAATCTATCACGTCACGATGGAATTCCTACAATCATAGCAGGAACTGAAGACTCAAGGCAAGATAGATAATATTGATGTAAAACAACCTTCATTACACATTTTATTTTTACTAAGCCTTAGGTGTTTATTAATTTTTTTATCGGCCCTGGAGAAAAAATTTAACGTCATTTTCAGCGTAATTAGACTACAAAAGGGAGAATGCTGATACTAAATGTTGTACGAGATTTACATCTGATCTGTGTCGTTTCGATCAATTCACTGATTTCATTGTAACAGTGATTATAAAAATGAGATCGATATCCGAACGATGGTGTATCAACATATCATTAATATAAATGATATCAGGAATATCATCTCGACAATATTGGCAACATGGCAGTATTGATTGATACCTGTTGAAGAGGAACAAGGTGTCATTTCATAGAGTGCTGTTATGTATGTATGTATGTATGTATGTATGTATGTATGTATGTATGTATGTATGTATGTATGTATGTATGTCTGTCTGTATGTATGTGTATATATATGTATATATACATACATATATATATATATATATATATATATATATATATATATATATATGTATGTGTGTATATATATATTTATATATATATATATATACATACATACATACATACATATATATACACACTATCATACGCACACACACACACGCACACACACACGCATTGATACATATTAAATCAAGCATTTTGTCTTTTATCTTTTGTTTCAGTTATAGCACTGTGGCCATACTGGGGCATTGCCTTGCAGGGCTTTAGTCGAACAAATTGACCCCATTACTTATTTGGTTTTCGTCCTCTTTTGTCGAACTTCTAGGTTACCGGGCCATAAACAAGCCAACACCAGTTGTCAAGCAGTTGTGGGATATAGACACAAAGACACATATTCTTTACTCTTTTACTCTTTTACTCTTTTACTTGTTTCAGTCATTTGACTGCGGCCATGCTAGAGCACCGCCTTTAGTCGAGCAAATCAATCCCAGGACATATTCTTTGTAAGCCTAGTACTTATTCTATCGGTCTCTTTTGCTGAACCGCTAAGTTACACACCACCATCAGTTGTCAAGTGATGTTGGGGGGACAAACACAGACACACAAACATATACACACATACGTACATACATACATACATACATATACACACACACACACACACACACACACACACAAATACACACACACACAGATATACGACGGGCTTCTACAGGGATTCAGTCTACAAAATTCATTTACAAGGTATTGGTCAGCCCAGGGTTAAAGATATAGTAGAATACACTTGCCTAAAGTACGGCGTAGTGGGACTGAACCTGAAACCACATGGCTGCAAATCAAGCTTCTTAACCACTCAGTCATGCCTACGCCCCTCGTTGATATTGCTGTAATACTGAAATATGATACCAAGGTTGAATGCTACTACCATGTGCTATTGGTGTTATGCCTTTGCCATATGATATGATGCTGTCGGTCTGTTAGATGATAATAATAATAATAATAATAATAATAATAATAATAATAATAATAATAATAATAATAATAATAATAATAATAATAATAATAATAATACTTCCCCGTACATACTGACAAGACTATAAAAGCTAATAAACCGGATATTATTATAAAAGATCAGACAAAGAAGACGTGTTTATTAATTGACATGAGTATTCCCTCTGATCATAATATAGCGGCGAAAGAAATTGACAAGATCA
>NC_068999.1:36866188-36868885 GCF_001194135.2 Octopus bimaculoides | reverse complement strand
ATTTGCGTGTGTAAACTGGGAATGCATACAACGAGTTTCTCTGCCCTAGGTGTACGGAAAATACTCGGCGAGAAATGGAAGAAAATTTGAAGAAAGAAGAAAAGAAACAACATAATAATAATAATAATAATAATAATAATAATAATAATAATAATAATAATAATAATAATAATCCTGTCTGCTGTAGACAGAATTTATGGGATGGGGACTAGTCGATTATATCGATCCCCAGTATTTCACTGGTACTTAATTTATCAACCCCGAAAGCATGAAAGGCAAAGTTGACCTCGGTGGAATTTGAACGTAAGGACAGACGAAATGCCGCTCAGCATTTTGCCCAGCGTGCTAACGATTCTGCCAACTTGCCGCCTTTAATGATGATGATGATGATGATGATGATGATGATGATGATGATGATGATGATGATGATGATGATGATGATGATGATGATAATAATAATAATAATAATAATAATTTCTTTTATTAGCTACAGGGGCATAGATGAGGGGGACACCACGAGGATAGATATTTTTTGTGGGGATTTACATAAAGGATGGGGAAAGAGAAATGAAAAAGACAGTGAAACGCGACAAAAGTATCCATCGTATAAAAAAGTGTTATAACGTGAATGATGCAGCCCTCTTAATACAGGAGAACCTTCAACTAGGGCCAACCAAAGAACCCCATAGATCCAGGATTACACTGACCACCAAAGGTACTAGCCCTCTCTCCTGCTTTTCAATCTACAGGCGTATACCTAGAGTAGAGCCATTCACTCTAACCATTTTTCTCACAGTCACCCGTCTTTTCGCAAATTCACTCGGAGGTAGCACTTCCCTCTCCATCCTCACTTCTTTTCCAAATATAACTTAAAATAAGTCGATGAGAGGTTGACCGAAGAGGAACGTGTGTTTCTTCAATCCTTTCAGCATCGTTCATCACACAACTTCTTTCGCCATAACCACTAGCCAGAGGAACGCCACCTGCCCTTCCTTGTTAAGGGTGGTTGGTGGAGCGATCATCACGATGGATTCGGTTCGATAGTCGGATTCGTCCTACTCACCATAACATCTGTTCGACATAACTGCACAAGTCAGCAATACTCGGACGTTGCACGAGAACACGCACACCGGTTTCGTCTCTCTACGCGCATCTCGGACAGTTCCGCCTGACAGCGCTTCCGAGCCTTTAGAATTTATCTCGAAGTAGCAGTGCTCTTCGGTTGCACTACCAGGCCAGGGATTTCCCTAAATTATCCATGGTGGTACCGGGCCCCAAAGTCTTCCGAAATATCCCAGCTAGTTCATCCTCGTTGACGCCTCGAGTTTCTTCGAGGGCGTTATCGCGCTTAGCAACCACTAGATTTCTGTATATTGCTACTGTAGAACATCCACCGACCATGTTGCTTGACTAGTAGAAAGTAGTGACCCTAGTGCTCAACTAGTATTTATTTTATCGATCCTGAAAGGATGAAAAGCAAAGTCGACTTCGGCGGAATTTGAACTCAGAACATGAAGACAGGCGAAATGTCACTAAGCATTTTGCCTGGTGTGCTAACGATTCTGCCAGCTCGTTGTTCTCAATCATGCTGTAATATTAAAAGGGTAAAGACCCCCTTTGGTTATGAATGACCATGGGACTGCACCTAAAAAATTACTCTCCGAGGCACAAGTCCGGGCAAAGTTGTTTACAGAAGACCAGCAGTTGCCCATGCATACCAACTTCCCCTCTCTACGCCACTGATGTTATCCAAAGAACGTTGCAACTCATTTCTACAGCTGGGTGAACTAGAGCAATGTGAAATAAAGTGTCTTGCTCAAGAACATAACACACAGCCCAATTCGGGAATCGAACTCACTACCTCATGATTGTGAGCCCGACGCTCTAACCACTGAGCTATGTGCCTTCATAATACAGCTACTAGGACAGTAATTATTTAACATGACAATAATAAAATTTCAACATGGCTGTTGATGTCAACTTTATATCGATATGAATATCAGAATAATATTGACACGGCATGCAAGAATGCTATACCATGACAGATAAATATATCTATAACGACGTGATATCAAACGTGACGATAATGATGCCAACATAAACTGTGATATCCATCAATATAGCAACTCAATACCTGATTGATATCGCCATGACAGCAATAGCTCAACAGAAGTCAGTGTCGTTTTTAAATGTCTATATATGAAAAAAAAACAACAACCCAAAACAATAAAAACCACCACCACTACCACAACAACAACAACATTCAACCGTTTTACAGATATTTTTACTTTATTTTTTTACTGTGTCTTATCTCTTTTTTAAAATTCTTTTGTCTCAATTTTCTTGCAGCTCTTTAAAAAAAATAAATAAACAAGAATATTTTCTCCATATTCTTCTTCATATTTTCATTTCTTCTTTCGTTAGCACTCAACCACCCGCCTCCAACTTTATGCGAGATATTTATCATTTAAAGTTCTACACGACACGAATTTGTTTTAGTTTCCAGACAACTATTTTTTTTTTACTTCATGAAAGATATTTTTAATTTTATTTTTCACGTATTATGTATTAAGCCGTTCCCTGTGTAAGTATGTATGTATGTATGTATGTATGTATGTATGTATGTATGTAAATACCTATATATGCATGTACGTACATATGTATGTATGTATATATATATATATATATGTATGTATT
>NC_068999.1:36861522-36862301 GCF_001194135.2 Octopus bimaculoides | reverse complement strand
TATATATATATATATATATATATGGAAATAGAGATAAAGAGGTACATATAAATAGGCAGATAGGTTGATCGATGGCAGAAAAAGTGATAGATATATGTGCAGAGAAGATATAACTATTTGACTAGCTTATGTGTTTTACATATAGAATATCAAAATGCTTCCATCAATACTTATCCCGTGTGCAGATTGATTCAGATTTGTCGAGAATTCTTTCGTTGTTGCTGTCATCAAGGAAAATTTTGACGATATCAATGGAATAACATCTATGTCGTCTTCTAGGGTTTCTTCATCTGTCTTTACCTTTCTAATACAAGTTATCACCGTTTCAATTATTCGCTTGGCTATTGGAAGGAGTCGTAACGAGGAAACCCGTCTGTTTTACATAACCTGTCATTTTCAATAGGTTAAAAGAATAAATCAAATTATTAGTAAATTCATTAACGCAAACCAATTTATTGTAAGAATTACCAACAAGGACTTGATGTCCAACGATAGGATACATCCCAAGTGAAGTTTGTAAGAATATTTTCTCGTTTATCTCAATTTGTTATTATGACGTCATAATTGTATCAACAAGTTAAGGATCACGTTGTATATTTGAATATCTTTTTAATACTTAAATCACTTCTTCTTCTTCTTCTTCTTCTTCTTCTTCTTCTTCTTCTTCTTCTCTTTTCGCAAGACGTACTAAAGATTCTGCCAGCTTGCCAGCTTCACTCTAACTGAGAAGAAGAAGAAGAAGAAGAAGAAGAAGAAGAAGAAGAAGAAGAAGAAAAAAA
>NC_068999.1:36856795-36860834 GCF_001194135.2 Octopus bimaculoides | reverse complement strand
CTTCAAGTATTAAAAGGATATTCAAATATACAACAGAAAAAGCGGCGAGCTGGTAGAAACGTTAGCACGCCGGGCGAAATGCTTAGCGGTATTTCGTCCGCCGTTACGTTCTGAGTTCAAATTCCGCCGAGGTCGACTTTGCCTTTCATCCTTTCGGGGCCGATAAATTAAGTATCAGTTACGCACTGGGGTCGATGTAATCGACTTAATCCCTTTGTCTGTCCTTGTTTGTCTTTAGCCCCTTGTGGGCAATAAAGAAATAAGAAACGTTAGCAAGCCGGGCTAAATGCTTAGCGGTATTTCGTTTGTCTTTACGTTCTGAGTTCAAATTCCGCCGATGTCGACTTTGCCATTCATCCTTTCGAGGTCGATAAATTAAGTACCAATTGCGTGCTGGAGTCGATCTAATCGACTGGCCCACAACCAAATACAATTATGACGTCATAATAGCAAATTGTGAGAAACGAGGAAATATTTTTACATACTTCACTTGCGATATATTCTAGGTATCTGGTTGACACCCAGTAAGTATTGTCAAACGAAGCGACCATAGCTTTTGATCTTAACTGATTGGAAGTGTTATCATGTACATTGTTTTGTCTTGGTATAAAAGATGGGCCACAGTAAATATTCTGCTCTATACCACAGATTTGCTTGTCAGTTGCTTTACCATAAACAGTTGAGAATGTCCCTTAGTGGCTAACGATATGTGCGTCTCTAATCATGAGCAGAAGTAGTGGGGGAATATCATAGCAATGTGTTGAGAGGAATTATTTGGGGTTTGAATAATTAATCTCTGGAAACATAGGTGTATTGTCCATCATCCTTAAACAAACCTTATTCAGGGACCTTTTGAGCGGGATGTGCTACTCAACTTGAAGAAAATTCTAACTGGGCCCCACCTGCAAGGTCATGCGATGTTTATCGTGATATAAGGTCACCATGTCGCGCACATTTGGTTGTGATGCATGAGTCTGGTGTACCCTTATCAGACGGGCAGTCATGATGGGTATAATGGCCTTCGTATATTTTACTCCTGTGTCACTTTGATGACATACGTTGCTACAGAAAGAATACAAGAAAATATATGAAAATCTAGAGAGAGCAATCCACTGGGAGTTATGTAGAAAGCTAGGATTTGAACATACTGATAAACGGTATGAACATGAACCTAGTAAAGTATTAGAAAGTAAGGAATACAAGATGTTGTGAGACTTTAACATTCAGACTGAGAGAGTAATAGAAGCTAGAAGGCCTAATTTAGCAGTTGTAGATAAAGAGAATAGAAAGTGCCATATAATTGACTTTACAGTCCCAAAAGATGAAAAAATCAATATGAGAGGTATAGAAAGAATAGCAAAGTACCAGGACCTAGCCATTGAATGACAGACTATGGAAAGTGCTGGTAAAATGTATCCCTGTAGTTAAAGGTGCATTGGGAACTATCCCTAAAGATCTGAACAGATGGAAAGAGGATATAGGCATAAGACCCAGTTTAGTACAGCTGAAGAAAACATTGTTATTAGGGATAGCTAGGATACTTAGGAGGGTTCTTGGCATCTAAGGTTACTTGCTGTGACCCAATAGGAGGGTCCATTGGCATCTAAGGCTACTTGTTGTAGCCCGATGTTAGGATTCTTTTCTTTTCTAACAGTCTAATCTGTTGAGTGTATATGAATAATAATAGTGGTTTCAAATGTTGGTACAAGCCCGGCAATTTTAATGGAGGAGGTAGGACGATTACATTGACCCTAGGGCTCAACTGGTTCGTATTTCATCGACCTCGAAATGATCAGAATAATAATTAGAGGTCTTAAGTTTTGGCACAAAGTCAGCTATATTTATGGGAGAGACGGTTAAACCAGAAAAAGAAGAAAAGGCGGAGGAGAAGGAAGAGGAAGAAGGGATTTAGGTATTAAAAGAATATTTAAATACAAGTGATCCCGAAATGCTTAATGTAATTATGACGTCATAATAGCAAACTGAAAGAAACGAGAAAATATTTTTACAAACTTCACTTGCGATATAGCCTATCGTTGGACACCTATTTCTTGTTGGCTTCTCTTACAATAAATCGAATTATGTCCATAAATTTGTTAGTAATTTGAATTTTTTTAATCCATTGAAAACGGAAAGATGATGCAAAGCAGACATGTTTCCTCGCAAGTCTGCGTTCAGGAGCCAAGCTGATAACTGAAGCGATGATACCGTGTATTAGTAAGGTAACGACAGATGAAGACACTCTAGACGGTGACATAGATATTACTCCATCGATATAATCAAAATTTTCCTCGATGACAACAATAACGGAAGAATTCCCGACAAATCTGAATCAATCTGCAACGGTATATACATGCACACAAGGTGAGTGTTGATGAAAGCATTTTGACGTTATATATGCAAAACACACAAAGTAGTCAGATAGATGGTTTTCTCTGTACATGTATCTATCTATCTATCTATCTATCTATCTATCTATCTATCTATCTATCTATCTATCTATCTATCTATTTATCTATCTATCTTCTCTCGAACACTTCGCGCAACATATATTCATATATGCGAACGTACGTACGTAGGTACGTATGTATGTATGTATGTATGTATGTATGTATGTATGTATGTATGTATGTATGTATGTATGTATGCATGTATGTATGTATTTATGTATGTATGTATGTATTTATGTATGTATGTATGTATGTATGTATGTATCGAACACACATACACAAAGTATGTCAGTACCGCATGCCCGAAACGAGGTCCGATGCAAGTTAAATCGCTGTCTATGACCATATGCTTTAGCTTGCGACTATATGCTTAGCGTCTTTTGTTTTCTTGCGACTATATGCTTGTATCGGATCTCGTTTCTAGTACATGGCATTGACAAGTCACAAAAATGACGAAACATCGATGTCTATCGCTCCTGAATGGCACTGGATGCGTGTTATCTCGCTTGTCTATGACTTCCAGGTGTTTTAACACCAAGCGCATTGACGAGAATATATTCTCTTATGCCTATAAGCACAGCCTACCCACAAACTAGCAAAACACGTATCTTCTGTATGTGTGTTCCATATTGATTATATTCCTCGAGGTGCTATTAATCCATATTTTTATCCTTCAAAACCTGGGAACTCCCGAAACAGACCTACACTACCGGATGAAATTTTAACTCATACCAAAAACATTACAATTACTTTGTGTAAAACGAATTTTTGTCCTTGGGTAGTCACTGTTATTTCGTATTTGCTTATTCTTAGAAAGTATGAAAAATGGCTAATATTTCCTTCAGACTTTGCTTTTGTTTCATTTATTCTCAAACCCTAAAGAATCTCTCTCAACACATGGTTATGATGCTTCCCCACTACTCCTGCTCATGACCAGAGATGCATATATTGTCAGCCACTAAGGGACATGCTCAAGTGATTTAAGATTAAACGACTAACAAACAAGTCTATGGTATTGAGCAGAATATTTACTATAAAAATATTTCTGCTTCAGCAACTCAACGCCGAATCTGTCTGAAATGTAATGGAAAATAGGTCAGTTTCAGTTTCAAAACATTGATGTCTAGATCACAAAAACAGAGTTTGAAGGGAGTAGTAGTCATATCCTTTGATCTCTAAATAGAAGCAAATAGCAAATAACGACTTGTTGAGCAAAAACAAAAATAGACAAATAGACAAATAAATAAATAGATAAAATTAAAATTTTGCTAACTGTCAATTTTTCTTTTTATTTTCTGACTTTACTGACAATACTTCAGTCTGCTTGACTAATATAGAGAAGTCAAGTCGTAATAATGTCTTTTTTAATGTTTTCATTAATGCTCTAATTAGACTAAGCTGAAGGATTAGTCAATTTGTAGAATACGTATTTATCATTCTTTTACAAAATTAGTATTTGCAGTAACTTCGAAGTTTCGCCCTGCTAGCCTCCATTGGACTGTTCAATAAAGTCTAGCAGACCGAAACTTCGAAGTCATTGTCAACCTTATTCTTGTGAAAGAATAATATAATTAATATATATATATATA
>NC_068999.1:36855133-36856436 GCF_001194135.2 Octopus bimaculoides | reverse complement strand
TATATATATATATATATATATATATATATATATATATGTATATATACATATAGTTAACACACGCACGCGCGTGCACACACACATACGTACCCACCATCTACCTACCTACCTGCCTGCCTGGACGATATTTCAGAAGGTTGCAATTTTTACCCGCCATCAGCTGTTGACAATCTATAAAGCTTAATTGAGGCTTATAATGCAAATCTCTTCCCACATCTGGGATACAGCTACTGCAGCTTACACAGACATCCTGGTCCGCATCAAGGGAAGGGTCACATGACTAATTATTATTTAATTACAAACAGACACTATCCAACCTTTGACATCAGGAATACTCTCTCCTCTTTATCTTTTCCAACGCTACTATAATGGATTCTATTTCACGGAATTGCTTAGTCTCGTACCTCCACTACTCAGACCCCACCACTTGCTCGTCAATCCACTTTTCGTCACACTTGGTAATGCAACCCACTTGGTCACACATTAAATATTATGCTCGTCTCTTTCTCTCCCTAATATCAGATCTCTAATTTTCTTGAACACGCTTTTCCTGTAAAACTTTAAGCAAATATTAATAATATGAAGCCGACCAGTAATAAATAGATTGCAATTGTCAGGGACAATAAAACTTCCTCCAGAACCAACAAGTGTAGAAAAATTGGAAAAACAGGATTTAATATCATAGTAACCACGGAGTGTTGAGAATATTATTTAGTGAAAATCGATTCTCTACAATCCTTAAAAGATTGATATTCAACAGCCTCTCCAACAAAAATATTATTAACAGTAATACAAATGTTATATATTTCCCTAATAAAAGAATATATATCATTCACCCACGGCAGTGAGTGAATATATTCTTAAGGTCAAACGTTTAATCACCTGCTAGCACTTCTAGGCTTCATCACTAATTCAGTTCTCAATCAAATTGAGTGCGATTTTTTAAAGCAATAATGGCTCAGCCGTAAGCTACATTTGGAGATAAAATAATCGAAATTTGATTCATTAGAAAAAGTTAGATCAAAATATATGAGGTCAAAATTGGGAGAGTAAGGCGAAAAATTGACTTTGAATCAAAATATCTTAGTTATTTAAAAAGAATATTATAGATTAATTGGATTTTGAAGAATGAGATCATTGAGAAAAAATTTTTGGTGAAAACTTCGTTGAAAAATATTAGCTACGAAAAAAGTAGTGTAGTTACGGAAAAACTGGTAAGTAACCCCCACCAAACTGACTTTGAACGAAAATATCTCAGCTATTGTAAAAAAACAAACAATCTAATAGTTGTGTTCAAATGAAA
>NC_068999.1:36851490-36854932 GCF_001194135.2 Octopus bimaculoides | reverse complement strand
AAAAAAAAAAAAAAAAAATGGTGCTCATTTTAACAAATCAAAATTATTTTGTCTCTAAGATATTTAGCGTTATAGAAGACGGTATCTGACGTCAACAGTCACTTATCTTAATTGTATGGAGCTCTTAACCGGAATTTTCGGATCGATTCTCTATAGTGGCTTGCTGGCCACTTCTTTCCGTTTTCTAAGGGTATTTACCCGATCCCCTAAACTGTTTTTACAGCTATTCTGTGTTCGAGAATTCCTTTATTTTCTGTAAAATGTCATCTCACTCGGCACTTCAATGTTTGTTTATAAAAATATATCATTCACCCACGGTGAATATATTGTTAAGGTCAAGTTTTAATCACTCTCGGGCAATTCTAGGCTTCATATCTAATCCAGTTCTCAACCAAATTGAATACAGTTCTTTTTAAAGCAATGATGGTCCATTCCTAAGTTACGTTTGGAGATGAAATAATTAAAATTTGGTTCATTAGAAAAAACGTTAGATCAAAATATGTGAGGGTAAGGCGAAAATTGAATTTAAATCAAAATATCTCTGTTACTTTTAAAGAAAATTATAGATTAATTGGTTTTGAAAGGATGTGCTCATTGCAAAGAATCTTTTGGTGAAAACTTCGTCGAAAAATATTAGCTACAAAAATGAATTGTAGCTTTAAGTGATAAAAAGAAATGATAAGTAACCAAAATTGATTTTGACTCAAAATATCTCAAATATTGTAAAAAATCCCCAAAACTATACAATAGTTGCGTTCAGATAAGAGCTCTATGAAAATAATTTTATGTTAAAAACCTCGTCAAAAGACAATCGCTACAAAAAGTGATGTGGCTTTAGGGGACGAAAAAAAAAGGGGATCATTTTAACAAACCAACATAATTTTGTCATTTTAAGATATTAAGATATAAAGGCCTTCTTGAAGTTGATGAAGTTATGATAAAGGTCAGACTGGTTTTGCAGATGTTCCTCAGTGAGCAATCTAATTTTAAATATCTGCTCCACAGTACTCCTTTGTGGCCTATATCCTGTCTGTTCTGCGAAGATTTCTCCCGCTTTCCCCTTAAGTCTGTTTAACAGCACTCTTAGCAATACTTTGCTAGGGTGACTAATTTGGCTGATTATTCTATAATTCTGGCAGAGTCTTCAGTTGCCTCTCTTAGGAATGGGCATCATCAGTAATTGGGCCCACTCCTTTGATCACTGCTTCGTCTCACATATCTTCTGACAGGTAACTGTTAGTACCTTGATAAGCTTTGGCTCTCCCTGATTTAGGAGTTCTGATGCGACGTTATCCACTCTTGGGGACTTCCCATCTTTGAGCATGCGCACTGTCTCTTCTGCTCCTGGAGAACTGGAGTATCCCCAAGTTTTCTGTTGTTGTTTTTAGAATTGTCTAGGGTGTTGCTGTTATATTTGGATTTGTGATTGTAAAAGTCTTTGTGGTACTCAGACCGTCTTTTGATGACATCATTCCCATCCGTGAAAGGCCCATTTTGTCCTCAAAATTATGGGTGGTGCGTTTCTTTGTTTTCGTTGGAATTTTGAGGGCTTCATAAGCAACCTTACGGTTACCCTTCTATATCCCAGCTTTGATTATTTTGCACTGGACTGCTATCCATTCCTATTTGGCTTCCCTCATTTTCTTTCTAATTCTCATGTTCATATGAAAAATTGGGTGGATGAAGCAGCTGTTTGAGAAAGATTCTCTTGAAAAAATTCCCAGAAATTATATAATATATTACTTGTAGGTAGCCATGTTCAGTATTTAACTTTATTATTTAGAATTTCATCAGTCGTTTTCATATACATCCATGTAGCAAAACTTACTGTTGCATTTATGTAAAAGGAAAAAAAAATGTGGTAAAAAGATGTCGATTTAACTTTCCTAAGGCTGAAGGAAGATTCAATTTCTCCGCTTTTGCTGAAAGTGTCAAAATAAGATGAAATGGAAAAGGTGTCAAAAGGCTTCATCAACTTCAAAGAAAACCAACTGAAAAATTTATCAATGATTACAATCCTTTACTGCTTTTAATATGGCAGGCAAATGTTGGATGTTAGTATATTGGAGAAAATAGTACGATTTTGACCAGATATGTGACTAGCTATCAGATCTTAGAAAAATGAAGCTGAAGGTGTTTGGGAAAATTTAGACAAAAATAAATTTCTGAAATTGTTCAAGAAATAGTGTGCGTACGTTTTTTTTCATATATTTTCGATTTTTATTGCAAATTTTACAAAATCTAAGTTAATAGTTGATTTTAAAATTTCTTTGTGTTGAGCAAAAACAGTTCTGTCTTATTTTTAGTATTACTAGTATGAAAAATATAAAAGTAAATATAATTAATTATAATAATAGAAGTGTGTAGGCGTAGGAGTGGCTGTGTGGTAAGTAGCTTGCTTACCAACCACATGGTCCCGGGTTCAGTCCTACTGCGTAGCATCTTGGGCAAGTGTCTTCTACTATAGCCTCGGGCCGACCAATGCCTTGTGAGTGGATTTGGTAGACGGAAACTGAAAGAAGCCTGTCGTATATATGTATATATATATGTATGTGTGTATGTGTTTGTATGTCTGTGTTTGTCCCCCCAACATCGCTTGACAACCGATGCTGGTGTGTTTATGTCCCTGTAACTTAGCGGTTCGGCAAAAGAGACCGAAAGAATAAGTACTAGGCTTCCAAAGAATAAGTCCTGGGGTCGATTTGCTCGACTAAAGGCGGTGCTCCAGCATGGCCACAGTCAAAAGACTGAAATAAGTAAAAGAGTAAAAGAGTAAAGAGTGTTGCTTGAAAAAAAAAAAGGTGGACTAGAAAGAAAAATGCGGGAACTGAGTGCGAGAATATCCTTAAGTGTTGAACCTGTAGAAGTTCAATTTAAGCAGTAACTAAGCCTGGACAAGAAGGAAAAAAATTAATACAGGACAAGATGAACAAACTTAAGATATTGCTACTGAAGTTAGAATTTAAAAACTAAAATCGTAATAATGCCTTTTTATATTTTTTTATTTTAACATAAAAGTCTAAATTAAAATACTCAAGAAGCTATTTATTCTCAATTTTAGTCAAAAGCCGGCAAGTTTACAGATTAAAAATTTTATATTACAAATTTCGTACTTCATATATTTAAAAAAATTACACAATAGAAATTTAAGCAAAATTGATATTTTATAACTCCAAAGTTTTTTTTTTAAGCAAGAGAGTCATTTCTATATTTTGCACGAAGTTTGTTTGTTTGTTCTTATTTTTAAATAATCTGTAAATAGAAAATACTTTATCTGATGATGCAAACTTTAAAGAAATTAATTCTTTTGATTCTCAAAAAAAAAAAAAGAAAAAAAAATCTATCTTTTACACTTATTTTTGAATTACATATATTCGACATGAGTTTAATTTTAAACCAACATCTGTGATTTAAAATTCTTGGATAATGAGATCTGTTAAGA